>NC_068358.1:127253494-127341056 GCF_020536995.1 Dreissena polymorpha
TTGCAAATTCCATTGTTGCTGCAGTTATTCATGCACGAAGCTTTCAAAAACTCTGTGACGAGAGCATTATTGTCTTGCACAAATACTGGGTCTTTTTCTAGCATATGACGGACCACAATGTTAACGGATTCAACGTGAGGTCTCGATAAAGTAAAATCATTGCCCATCTAGAAAAAAAAAGGTAAATCGACAACCATAAAATTTGGCAATCACTTTTCTTAAAAAGAAACAATCGCATAAAAGGAATCATAAGCAAACATTTAAGTTAATCCGACACCTTTCGAGTAGCGTCAGTATTGTTAAAGTTAAAAAGGAACTTGAACCTGACACATACATGAACATCAAATGTGCAGTCAGAGATTACAGCTGTCATGTTTTCATTTGCAAATTCAAATAACCCAAGTTTTGCTGCTGACGTGTTCCTTATAACTGAAGTGCAATAAAGCCTGGCATCATCTTCGCTGATAGTGACATCAACACTTGAACGCTGCAACAGAATGGCAACTCGTATATGAAACGTGTTGGTGTTGTTTAAACGAATGACCTTACACGATTCATTACCAGATCAACCCACATATCAATTATGAAATAATTATATCAATATGTTCAGAATGCACGGATAGCTCCAACACATATAGTCTATTCAGTAACCTTATAAGATATTTTGCAATAAACTGCTCAAAGAAATATCATTACAAAATTTCTAATCGAGGCTTTGACCAACAAATTCGTTAAAGATTTCACATCAGTGTTAGCATTGCACATGCACAAACTCATATTTTGTCGTGACATCTAACGGTTTTCAAGGTCTTTTTAATATCATGGTTGAACAAACTATCTATTACTGCTCTATGGTCTGCATTGAAACATGACGAGACACACTAAACGCGCTTAATTGGGGACGTCTTACATCATTAAAATAGCATCATATACATGCAGTAACAACCTTTGTGTTGATAGTTATATGAAAGCCTAATTAATTTGGAGTTTAAAAATAATTGTCATGAAACATATTGTGGTATTTTATATATTCTTAATCAGTAACTATTTGATTTGGAGTAAAATGTTTGTTTTCATGAATTCCAAAAACGGGTCTACCACTTTGAAATGAACTAGTAATATGCCCGCAGGAAACGGATGCCCCCTAACTCCATTTTTGCCTCAAAACTCCTTTTATGTCTATGTTATCGCGTGTATACGGTATTTTTTTTTGTAGGAAAGATGTCCTTTAGAACCAATGTTTGCGTATTTACTTTTGAATCGAGTTAATGGAATTGATTTTTTCAAAATTTGTAAAGTTAACGCGCGGTTCAAAAAGCCGTTGGTAAAACGGAAGAATGGAACAAACGCAATTGTAGACGGAATGACAGACAGTGGCAAATCTATATGTCCTTCCACGTTGAAAGTGAGGCTATAAAAAGAATCAATATTGGAATAATACTTAAAAAAATTATGAGTATCATCTCACCTTAATTTTGTTTGGCTCATGTTGAACTTTCGGTGAGGTGTTGCTTATCCGATTAATTTCTCTAATACGCTTTGAGCTTTGTACATCCCTTCGTTTTATTATAACACATTTATTATATTTTGTTTCTGAATAATTCTTGCAACCCATATCCGTGAATAGCGAACAATTAGGACTATATGGCCCTCCCTGATCATTCGGGTCACGACCTTGTGGACACTCGCAATACGACGTTTCCTCAACATTCCAATCTTGTAAGGCTTTCACATATGAGGTTTGAAACAGGCTTGGGTCATTGGCGTTAAAGCTATAGAGTCATAAAAGTATATATTTCACGTTGGAACATAAGGATATAAATAACAAAAAATTCCATTGAGGGAACCAGTATGACTTCATTTCATAAACTCGCCATTTAATTTGCATTGTAAACAACATAACAATCTAAGAAAAGCGCTATATACCAGTATGACATAACGACAATTAAGGAATTATAGTGTGCGTTTGTGTTTGTGTACTTTAAATAAGGATGACGGCGTTCGTCAATCGAAATGTACTTACCAGTAGCTCTTTTTGTGTATTGTTGCGTTGTTAAAATCGTTGGTAGAGTTCCCGTCGTAGGTCCCGCATAACCCGTCAGTAGCATTGAAGTCTCTAGGTGACATGAATATCTCAACATTCATAAACCAAAGGTACGTTTCCGACACTGGATCCATCATTACGTCTATTTTCGTTCCGATTGGTGTAAATATCTGACAAATAAACACAAAGAAAATGTATACATACGAATATTGCTTTTAGAACGTGTTCTAGAATGAAATTGTAAACTTCAACCTGTTCACAGATTGATGATATAACTTATATAATATTAAATACAATAAACTTCATACATCATTAACATAAAAGTGATTAAAAATGAGGTCACCTCGAAACCGTTTTCACGGACTACCGAACCTTACACTTAAAAAAAAATCACAATTGGCACAAATGTAAATATATGAATATAAATGTGATTTGACCATCAAAGATTCACATGGTGACGTTTCTTGTTTTAATAAATGATAAAGACTATAAAGCTTATTATAAATTTTGTATATCAACAACTTAAAATTAAAACCGAGACAAAATCATTCAACCCACGTTAATTGCCCTATTACAGAAGTTAAAATGTAGTCATCCTGTTAAGAATAACTTCGAAATATGTCATTTTAATATTACTTCCCTTATTTATTATATAAAATCTCGGCTTCTCATATGCAGCAATGCTTATTTGATTAACAGTTGGTATTAAGAAGAAACAGAGTTATGCTATTTTATTATACATCATGATTTAAAAGTTCTATCAGAGTCGAAAAAACGACATACCTCATAACGTGTGGCCGTCTTCTCATGCACCCGCAAAGTGTTTGTACCTTCGCATTGTACATAGTATATGAGCCATTTCTTCTTACACCCATCAATGGCGAATACGTTTCTTCCAGCCTGAATGCGCACCCCACAAGTACATTTTGCATTGTTGTTGTTACAAGGACCATATTCTTCTTCTACCTGGTCACAATAAGAGGTCATCATTCCAGCATGTATGAGACGAAAACATTCTTTCTTATAGAATCGATTGATAATATCATGGGTTTTGCTTTTTGCCTACCTTGATGTTGTACGTCTTATGTCTGTATAGCCGACACATCTCTGTATTTTGATTTTCGAACGTACTGCAAAGTAAAACATTAAATTACTTTAAGAAAAAAAAACTGTCTTGACATTTATGTTGATGCCATTTTTACTTAAGATGCAATTACAAGACAACAATCGGATTTACGATTTTCACTTTTTAGCTGTTAACGAGAATTCTCAAAAACTAGATAGGTCAGACACCATGTCCTATAAATTGTTCAAAATTTACTCCCTCGTGTGTAATATTAGTAGTAATAATAATGCGACAATATACCACCCCATAATTTCTTAAGTGACAAAAACAGTTAAAGTACAGTACGATAAATAGGTTAATGAATTGTCAGGTGAATTGTAACAACATTTTGTATTAATATTAAAATACAAAATAAAAGCAAGAGTTTATGCGCATTATTTTATATCAGTCAAAATTTTTCAGATCTATCTATGTCATACAATATCTTATACCGTATACGCATCATTCGTGTTAAACTACATTCTGGGCCATTCAATGACATGAACGAAGTCCTTTATTTATTACAATGACCAATTGCAAAATAGTGCTACACAGCACCAAAGAACGAACCGCAAAACACATAAACGCAACAAACAAAACACCCCAGTCCTGTACTGTTTGAGTATGAGCTCCTCCCCAACCCCTCCCCCGCTTTGCCACGTAGTATTCTTTCTTTTCGGCCATATGCCGAGGTCCGGTACGCATAACGCACACAAATATATAATTTCGTATGAACAGATTTAAATTTGCCTTAAATGCATCACTTTTATTCATTTTACACATCACACACTGCCACTTTTTTATAATTGATATTTGATAATTGCCTTTATTTTATATGGACAATCAGATAGCATCGGTACGATTCATAACGGGTCCGACTGTCTCATTAGTAACCTCTATTACGTGCAACTTTGCCAATGTCACTATGATGTTTATCCAGTCGGATAATGTTTGAAATGAATATAAGTACACGTGCTGAACATTTAATATTAAAAGTCAATACACTGTATGCTTCACCTGGTTTTTCTTAGTTTTTTTAGAAAATAATCTTTGCTTAAATAACCTTTTAGAAAGGTCAAAATACGGAAGTACATATTGCGCTAGAGGTGAGTGAATATATCATTCTGAATTTAGCATATAATCATTAAAATAGGTCATAAATGATTTGAACCGGTTTTGAAATTTTGCATTCCCTAAAACATGAACATGTGCGCACTTAATCTGGTTCAAACATATATCAGAGAGCTACGCCGTAAATGTTAATATTAAAGGGATCTTTTCACGCTTTGGTAAATTGACAAAATTGAAAAAAGTTGTTTCAGATTCGCAAATTTTCGTTTAAGTTATGATATTTGTGAGGAAACAGTAATACTGAACATTTACCATGGTCTAATATAGCCATTATATGCATCTTTTGACGATTTTAAAACCTAAAAATTATAAAGCGTTGCAACGCGAAACGATTGAATAATTTGGAGAGTCCTGTTTTTGTCGTTAAATTTTGTGAACTACGAAGATTGCTTATATAAGGTATAAAATACGTTCAGTATGTGTACACGGCGGAATAGCTCAGTAGGATAAAGCGTTTTTACTTCAGGGCTCTGGCAGGACTCCAGGGGTCACTGGTTCGAAACCTGTTCCGGGCAATGTTCTTTTCCTTTTTTTAATGTTATTCTTGATTTTTTACTGGAGCTTTTACGATCCATTGTTTACATTTATCGATATAAAGCATTTAATGAATAAGTTAAAAAATGCCAACATCTGTGAAAAGGCCCCTTTAAGACAAAGTTTGAAAGAATGTGTTGGTTATCTTACAAAAAAGTGTGATACCCCGCATGTACTTACGAACTGGGTATGAACATCATTGCACATGTATCAGAGGTGTTCATTTTAATGTTTGAACTCCAACAGTTACATTTGGTCAAGAGTATATAGAATAAAATTTATCCTTTACCGTCCATCAGCTGTTTTCATATGCGGATCAACTCGGCTATGACATGTTCCTTGTTTGATATTTGATCCAATAAATACCTGAATAAAACAGATGTGAGTGTTATGTATCGTGCTTTCTTTGCGAAGATTCTGCTTATATATTTACCAACTTGTATACACAATTTTACTCCGAAGTATAAAACCATAATGCACATCAAATGGTTATATGATATTATTTACCGTATCACGATGGTATTTATTAACGTTAACCCAAGTAAAGCAGCAAACTCTTACTATAGCACGAGTTCCTATTGTCAACAAACACAGGAAAAACACAAAGGTGAGGGAATACAATTGGCGTCACCACCTTGTACCGATATATGCAACCAAGATATATTCGGATAAGTGTAGATACAATCTAAGGTCAAATCAAGTAGTAATACAACAGTATGCATTATAAGATTATGCATATTTAACTCAGAAACAAGTAACAACGTTACGAACTATTTTAAAACTTAACACTCTCTATAAAGGACACACGTGAATGGAAATTTAGAGTATAAAACTAAAATCATATGTACTGTTTAACCCCCTAAATATATGCATGAAAACAAGGCATATTCACATGTGTTTGCAAGTTACATTTTATAATACTGGAAAATGCAAATAAGTTTAATTTGATACTACTTACTGTGATAGGCGTAAGTTCGTAGCCTCTCCAAATAGCATGATCGGTTCTCTCTGGTAGCATTAACAGTAACGTAAAGGTTGTCGGATCACTTGTCGACTTCTCTATATTGTAAATGGACATCGAGTAATTTGTATCTTTCTCCCAACTATTTACAGATCGGTTATCGTACATCTATAGAGAAAAATAAAAAATAAAAAGTCATTTTAGGTTTTAACGATTCACCTGTTTTGATCTTATCAAGATTAAACAACAGTTATCACACAAGTGATTTTGGTCACAAGGTTTTCCAAAAATAATATAATGAACAATTCCCCGCTCCCTAACAAAATTGTGTTTCAAAGAACCGGAACAAAGGAAAGTATACGAAAACCCGTTCGGAGATATTTTTATGAAGATTGGGAAAGAAATGTGAATTCTACAGTGATCGAAAGTATGTTTTTCTTTAATGTGACCTAGTTTTTGACCTCATGTGAGTCGGTATCGAACTTGATCGAGATATCATAAGGACACATGTTTTAACCAAGTGAAATGAGCGTTTGTACATTGGCACTTAAATCTTTCAAAACGTAACTGATAGACGATGGACGAAGGGTTATAGGTAATCAGAAACTATCCCCACTAGTGGCTTGTGCCTAAGTGAGCTCAAAGTAGAAACTATTTCACTGTATTGTTCTTTCAGTCATCCAAAATACTAAGAGGACAACAATGGGACACTCTGGTTAGACGTTTTTTTGTTCATGGAAATATCAGGGTATGTATACATGCAATTGGATTGGCTCAATTTATGTATACAAGTTTGCAATGCGATATCCTAAACATCAAAACCAAACGGATAGAGAATTGACATGTTCACAGAGTCAAATGTAGTTCGATTCTTGGAATGTATGTGGGTACATTGAATACTTTCCCATATCATTCAGATAATTTTGAAATTATTAAACTTCTGACGAACAATAACAATCCAACCGAATGTGCCATTTTCACTAGTTTTCTTCTTTTAATGGGTGGCACTGTATGTTTGTAAAACGTTTTTCTATTTTTTTAATTAAAATGATCCAAGAATAAGCGACTTTAAATGATCCAAGAATAAGCGACTGACATTTTAATTTGCGGTTCGTGTTCACGGCTGAAAATGCATACGTATCAGGAATTCGATCACATACAGTTAGAGAAGGGCATTTCTTGTGTGCTTTGATTTATCTCAACGCAGCTTTTGATAAAAGATAGAGCTATTATATGAAGGAGATATTCATTTTCGTTCATTGTACATTCGGTTTTTGAGTGTCTATGTAATATGTTTGTTATGTTTCTGTCACTAGAAACAGTCGCAAACAAGTCGTTGCAAAAGCATACAAAACATCGCTATATGCCTCGACTCAACTTTTTCAGCATGGCAACTGTTACACACTCCAGCAAATAATCCAGCAGAAAATAATGGTTTATGTTTGTGATCTGTTTTTACTTGTTTTTTTTTTGTATGTATTTTGTAGTATTGTTTTAAGTTAAAATACCATCCAAATGCTTCAACCCAAAACAAAAAGTGTTGCCTTAACTTAAAGATCTTCTTTAAAAAGTTTACATACTGGATTGATCTTTAACGATCGTGTTATCGTTGGTCTGTAAACCATTTCTCAAATGTAAAACTCAATTCGTGATGTGATGCTAAACGGTAAAACATAACTGAACCCTCTACTAGCTATACCAACTCACCATACTTGTTATGGAATACACTCATGTTCTTCCGTTTGAAACAGTAAAAGACGCGGTACAGTCGTAACATTTAACATCATCCTTCTTAAGACTTTTATATTTTAAGATTTACGCTTTAAATAATAATAAAACAATCTATGTTCGACAAAATAACTATTAATAGTATACAATGCATCGTTTTAAGTATAAATACTTACAGTAATATTGTCAAGTCCACATTTCTGCATAGCAACGCCACTAGAACAACCGATAGGATTTCGCATGTGTACATTTAGAAGACACAAGTTTGATTGGTTGTATTTGCATCCGACGGGAACTGTAAGCTGAAACACTATTGTACCAGATCCGCCTTTTGGGATGTTTATAGTAGGAGTGAGAACCTGCAAAATATATGTCAACATTAAAAAGCAATACTTGTTATAGTCTGAATGTATTCGATATTTGTGAAGTTATACAATTTCTGACATCCTATAGCTCGTTCCAAAACTCATCCTTATCAAACAATAACCATCCGTAATATGTATCAATACGGTACATATCGTATAACCCTGATACTATTGTGACATCTGTGTAATAATGACCTAATAAACTAGTTGACTAGTTTAGTAGATCACGTACTTTCGATATCCAGTCCATCTGTATTATTGCCACGTTTACCACGTTTTTGAATTTGAGTTTTATATAGACATATTTTACTGCATTTGCGAATACCACATCAGCGATACAACGTATTGTATACGAGAATGGTACTGTCAACAGAGGCGTACTTTTAAACAACGGCATGACGTGTACAGATTAATTTAGATGTGTCATGTTACAAATTCGCGCATGCTCTGTTTAAAGATTTACATCGTGTTTTGTTTGATTCAGCAACGCACAATAAGTTATAAATATAGATAATAGAAATGTAATACACCACATATTGGGTTTATACTGTGTCGATACTAAGTGTTTTTAATAATAATTACAAACAAACCGAAGTTTGTAAACAAATTCAACAGTGTCGATACATAACTGACATTTGTGTAATAATTCTACGGTTTAAAGCTTAAATATATTAAACATGTACGGATTTAGCATGGTTATGCGAAAAATTCCAAAAAAATAACATAAATAAAAGATATCCATATTCACTCGTATTAATTTGCACTAGTACGACTGAAAATGTATATTTTTATATAGGTCTAGGTATGAGATGTTTTGTGTTAGATTTAGTAAAAATTCAAGATATGTAACATTAAATTGTAAAATTATTACTCAAGTGCTAGTGCGATCTGTTTAAGTAAAATTGCAACGAGTTAAATAGTCTTGAACTCATCATATATATAAGCGCTGCTATAACAATGCGAATGTTTTAACCAACCTTTATTCCAGCAAAATAATATTCACTGTCTTTCTGTGGTGTTCTCTGTCCATTAAGAGCTGCTGATACCTGTACGCCACATCTAATCTAAAATCATATGAGTCGCGTTCTGGGAAAACTGGGCATAATGCATGTGCGTGAAGTGTCGTCCCAGATTAGCCTGTGCAGTCCGCACATGCTAATCAGGGACGACACTTTCCGCCTATACTAGATTTTTGCCAAGAAGGGACTTTCTTTTTAAAAAAAATCTCATAAAAGCGGAAAGTGTCGTCCCTGATTAGCCTGTGCGGACTGCACAGGCTAATCTGGGACGACACTTTACGCACATGCATTATGCTCAGTTTTCTCAGAACGCGGCTCATATGAGGTGTAGTCTCCGAAATCCAACATCGTTTATATAACGGAGTATTTTTCAAATACAAACTTAAAACTTGTAGCCATTATCGATATAAAACCTTTCATATAATTTAAATAGTTCAAACTAAATATATTGATAAAAAGAATGAAATAAGTACATTAAAACCCATGATTATTTTGTAGGCATTCAAATCCGATTCTGTTAGACGGAATGTGGCATTTCCTGCAATTGCCTCTCGTGTTATAGTAATAGTATTGTCTTGTATAATTTTCCTGTAAAACAAAATTTATATTGGGTGTAAGACATATTGTTATCGTCGTTGATGTAGTGTATCTAGATTCCTGCGACGAATCGGCTTCATAAAAAGACGGCTTGTACACGCAATTGTTCAACACTCGTTATAACAGCATGATAAAAGAACATTTCGCGGAATTGACTATTAAACGGTTTATACAAGAAATTACAGTTTTAAAATATAATAGGTAGTAAAATAGGTTAATAACGAACATGATTGGCACTATAACATGCGTATATGTGTAACAATGTATATTTTATGTTTGTTACTTCTCAGAAAAACAGAAATGAGTGAAAAATAAAAATGAAAGAATTTTTCTCTGAAACATATAAACAATTTATTCCAATCACACTCGATTGATTATGAGCTTACCATGTAATCGTGTAGTACCGATTTGGCTCTGTCTTAAAGTTGCAAATAAATACAGAATACGGTGTTGAGCCGTTAAACTCCAATGAAGGTTTTACCGTTATCACCCCTACGTCAACGTCCGTAGGGTATGCTATCAAATCTGTGAATTTATAACATAATATACATTAAAATAAAATTAACGACAGTCTTCGTTGAAAAAAAATACTATCAAACAAACCATTAATACATAATACATTATTATGACTTCACACACATCAACAAGGCAATAGTGTCCATCGGAAATGTGCACGTTAATATATCCAGTAGAAAAGCGACATTGTTTTATTATTTTACACAACATACACATTTTTTAACTATATAAGTACCTTTTCCTTGTAAATTTGGCGGATCTGAAAGAAAAAGTTCAAGCTTAGAAACGGTACTTTTATCTTACAAAACATATTATGCTTTATTTCAACATTTGTGAAAATTGGAATATCAATGATGTCAACATGTCAATTATTAAATAATAAATTTAAAACAGACATACGCATGTACTAGGCTGACTAAATAATTACCAAAGCAATATGCTTCAACTCTGTTTGTCGGTTGAAGGAAGTACTGGATACTAGTACCACATTTGCGGACCTTTATGTCCATGCCTTCTTCACATTTCAAAACTGCAGTACGTTTGCACAGGTTCATACTTTTTTCTGTTCCGTTTTCATTCAAGTTGTCGAGCTCAGTTTGGTTTGCTTCAAATTATAAAAGTATCATATCACCAATTTATCGCACCGCAGAAAATGTTATAAATATTTTACAATTCTAGTAAGGTTATTAAGAAAGTAGTAAAGTGCTTTTATCTTATTTTATTTCGTTTTCCGTTTTGTTTCCTAATTGATTGATGATTGTATTGTTCAAATTATATTATTGACATTAGGAAAGAGTTTCTTGCATGTCTTTATTAGCGTCGCACTGAAGTGCGGCGACTTGTATGTAATACGTTTTTTTTCGCTTATGGGAGGAGAAGTTATTTTACGGATCAATGTATATATTTTTTGGTCAGAATATCTTGCATAGTAGTGATTTTTTGTGTAAATTAGTGTAAATAAGTACTGCATTTGTGCCTATTACATTTACTACAACATGTATTGCCAATAATGCAATGAGGAGCACCATCACAGCACCCCAGTCTCATTACTATCAAGTCCTCCTACAGGTTTTTTTAAGAACCACATATAGAAGGCCGAAGGCCTGACCCGTATCTTGCCAGTGGTATGGACCCTTTGGTATGGACCGTTAACCCCGCTCACTATCCAGCTTTTAAACTTCCGAGTTTACATTTAAACCAACTATTAATAGCATATTAATATCTTAGTTAGAAGGTGATTTTGCAAGCGGTTCCGTAGTGTAGTGGTTACACGCTCGCTTCACATGTGAGAGGACGAAGGTTCGAGCCCCAGTAGAATCAAATTATTTTATTTGTGTTCTATGTTAACTTTTTGTTTTAATGTAGAAATTTTAGTGTAAATAAATATGCTGTTTTATTGTAACCATTTTTTGTTTTTATTATGCCCATGAAATATATGTGTGAGAGGGTCGGGGGGGGGGGGGTTTACAGTGTTTTCATATCAATGAGTACTCAACCCCTATCGTAAATGAGCAACGTAGGAATAAGTTCAGAATCATCTCCCCTTGACGTTGAGAACAATATGAAATTACGCTTACAAGATGAAGCAGATTTTTTAAAACCTACACAGTTCTGTTCCATTAATGAAAACTGCACAAGGATGCCAGTAAAAAAAGGAAACCAATGTAAATAAAATGAACTATGAAATATTTAGGGGTTACAACATAAAATCATAGATAATTGTTATTTGGGGGTTATAACACAAATTCATAGATAATGGTTATTTGGGGGTTATAACACAAAATCATAGATAATGGTTATACCACCAGTATCTTTTTCTATTTTGTTTAAAATAATCGGCCAAAATATTAATATTTACAGTAGAAAAAAAAATCGTTCTATGTAACTTCATTGAGTGCCTTTTACACTGAAATTCCCGACGCCCTTTGATGCTCTGCATCAATACTTATCTTGTTTGTATAGCTGTATGACAAAAAATCTGTAAAGTTATGAATGTATAAATAATACACGTAATATACATACCCTTCAGGTAAATGGGTTCATGTGTGCCACAGGCGTTCTCGTCGGGCATATAATCTGACCCAGGCATGTGATATTGAGCTCCATTGACGGTTACGCTGTACCAACCAGACGAGATATAAAAGTCGTGTATGAGTGTGAGTGAGTTTGCGTCCACTAAGTCCGCCCTAGATCTACCAATCATGTTAGGGAGTGGGCTCGTGTTATTGCATCCTGAAAATATGCAGTAGATACAGAATGTTGGAAAAACTACGGAATCTAATTTTAGTTATCGCCTGTATATCGGTTGATATTCGACCGTGTGATATTAAAACCTAGCAATCACGATATACTTCTTTTCATTGTAAATAGTTGATCATAAAACTTAGTAAAGCAATGTTTATTTTTCAATAAAATAAATGTGGTTTATCTCAATGTATTCAATATCACGTCGCAATTCCTAGGAGAATGTGAATATCATTTAACAAGAAATCATAAGCCGGTCTTCAACCGTTTCAGTCGCAATTGTTGTTGTTCTTTTCGGATATGATCGATTCTCTGAGACGATTCCGTCACTGTAAGTTTTACTGAAAACGGCTGTTTTTCTTTGTGTGTGTTTTCGCATTCGACATTCTCCCGGAAAATCAATGACCGATGCATTGATGATTAATCGCTGTAATTGCGTCACCCTGCATTTTATCGGGTTAATGCTACGGGCAATGTTTAACTTGTTATGAAGCAAATACAACTAGCTAGCTTGTGAAATAAGCATAAGTGTGTAACACAACCAGACGTTTTTCAGTACATATTTAAAAACAAAACTTTGAACACAAAATCGAATGTCTAAATATCTAGTATCTTGATATTAAATTACCTACCGTTAATATGCGTCCAACACACTGTCAACACTAATGCTGTCCATACTGACATCTGGGTTTTATTTGTGGGCATCATCTTTTCCAAGAATACTGTTACTTTTTATTGCTTCCGTATATGTCTTCTTATATAACTAAAATTCGAGGTCAATCTATTAGCGTTAGCGTTGTCTGGTCGAATTTGAACATTGACTAAGATTAATAATAACTTCTTTGTATTAAATGGTGAATTATTATTTTGTAACACGCGTCGAATCATAATAGAGATTTGTATTATCTCGGCATGCACTGTGTATAGATAGCCTTTAACGTTAATTTGAGAAACAGCATTTGTTTCAGTCCTATCGGTTATCTTAGTGTAACCCTGCCATTCTTTGTTTTTCAATGCACCAACAATCGTTAATCTCACACAGACATGAATCCGTTAAATCTTGCCTGTTTAATGATTATATTATATACTCGTAAAAACTTCTAACGCAAGACATATTCAGAGCACCTATAACACATAAAACAAGGATACAAATGCAGTAATATATGAAAAAAAGGTGATCCAAATGATGTTCGACTGAAATTCTGTTTTATTTTATGATCTTTGAAACCGAAAATCAACGCACCAAGGAATACCAAAGTCAAAATCACACATAAGTACATTCTTAAGGTTACGCTCTTTGATGTTCAACACAATAGTGCGAACCGCAATTTGTTGTTCAACACCAAAGTTGCGTTTACACGAACATGCGGTGCGACAGAGATGTATATTTTCCATAAGTTGTGAAATAACCATGCATATTAACACAGATTTATTAGATCACCATTGTAATCCTAAAATTGTATTCGTTTCAACTTCAACCGTTCTGCAAACTCGTAAGTGTCCTAAAAATATCATTAACCCATCCTTCTTTCAAATCGTTTATGTTAAGTCATGTTTAAAAAATGCTCACGAGGTATTCCCTTAAGTATATTGTACATGGAATATTCCAAATTAATATGTACCACCCATTCTTGTGAATGTTTGCACGACAATCAATTTAATTTAAATAAAAACATGTAGATGGATTTTAATTAAGTTATATCATTTTAGTTAGAAGATCATAAAAGGAAAACAGGTGGCCTAAAACAGCCTTATGTCAACATATCGACGTGTCTGACTCAAATTCGGGAATGCCCTGTTGTTTCACTTCAGCAGTATATATAAAATCCAACTCAAAATAATCAAGTTAAGAGCAAATTACACATAGTAGGGAAACAAAAACAGGAAAATAATCAATTAAACATACCATAATATTTTAAGTTACCTGGCTCTTGCTTAACCCGAAAATTCAGCAAATTTACATTGGTCAGTAACAAGCTGCGTATGAATTTATCTAATAGCGCATCATTCTTCCATCAGCACCAACCAAATAACAGGGGACCAGTTAAAGGTGAACTGTCGATTTTATAACGAAAAATGCATTTTTATAAATATGTATATTCTTAAACAAGTGGAATCATCAAGAGCTATGGCAAAAAATATTGCGATACTAAAAAACGATGTTTTTGTTTTCCGTAAACCGCCCGGGTATTTCCGCCACCTATTTTGGTTGTGACGTCACCGGCACTCAACGCGCATGACTCGGATACACGTCCATTGTTATTACGAATCGAAGCGTGAACACTTCGCGCTAAATGTCAAATTTGACACTCAATAGATCTATCACGTTAGCAAAATACAATTCTTTTACACAAGTTTTATTGAAATCGTGTGCTTTCTCTGTATTTTTTGCATGACAATCGTTATTCGATATGGTTCAGTGTGTTGCTTTCGGGTGCAAAGAACGTGAGGAAAATGGAAAGAAGGGTTTTTTCCGTTTTGCGAAGGATGATGTTACTTGTAAGAAATGGATAAAGGCTGTCAATTCCAGGAGAGTAATCGATGGGAGACTGGTTGATTTCAAACCGAGTAAGGCATCTAGATTGTGCTTGAAACATTTTGACGACAGTTGTTTTTTTTCATCCTCCAAGTGTTATGGCTAGTGTTTACTGTGTTGGAATGGAGTTAAAGCTCAAGCTCAAAGCTGGTGCAATTCCAACGATATTTCCGGAAACAGAGGCATACAAAGCTTCAAAGAAAGCTCCTCTTAATCCCAACGACATTGGACCAGGGAAGCACAACCGAGCGAAGTATGGCGCCTATTCTGAAAGGAACCGGTAATTATGTTTCTAATGACTAATCTATGCTTGTTTATTTTGATATTCGCAGTGCTAAATAATTTTAGTCTGATTAGTCAGCATATTATTACAAATGATTTCAAGACATTTGTATTAAAAAATGCGTTGACATCTGGTTAGAAAATAATGCACAATAGTCTCTGATGCAAGTTTATTTCAAATACTGGAGTGGTCAGGCTAATACAAAGGAGAGGAAGCTGTACTGTAGAAATATTGTTTGACCTATAGACTACAGTATTCTCACACATTGTTTTGTCAAACATTTGAATCCGCAAACAAATTATAAGTATTTCTTCACAATATTAACCATGCATTATATTTAAATAAATTATATTAAATCAATAACATAAAGGTGGTCTTATAAGCGCAGTGGTTGATATGTGTCCTTCTCAGCTAGGTGACCTGAGCTCAAGGCCATTTCCTGTATATTGTTGAGTAATGTCAGAGCTGTTGATGGTCAACATACAGGATGGATTAGGTTTTTCTGGATAGTGAGCTTTCCACTCAGAACACATCCGCAAAAAATGGAAATCCTTCTGTACCAAGTAGCTGGAAAATGCTGCTCATATGATAATTCCAATTTCATCCACACTTTAATTCCAATTTCATCCACACTTTAACTCTTTGCATGCTGGGAAATTTGTCGTCTGCTAAAATGTTGTCTGCTAAATTTCTAAAATTAGCATTTTCTTCGATTTTTTTCAAAGAATATTATCAAAACAGCAAACAGTTTGGATCCTGATGAGACACCACATTCTTTGGCCTCTCATCTGGATTCAAACTGTTTGCACAGGCCTTCAAAATTTGGTTCCTGCACTGAAAGTTAAGAGTTAAAAGTCTAGTCAGTTTATAAGGAATGCTGGGGCACACATGGGTTCGATCATGTACAGCCTTATGCTCAGTATGGATATGCCTAATTATTTTACCTTTTAATATATATTTTTCAAAATTTTCTTATATTTGTATGCATGTATGAATCAATGGCTTAGTGACAAACAATTAGTTAAAACACTTCTCTTATTACTAAGGAAAAATAGGTTAATCAGTGGAACAGCTTTAAAACTGACAAAAACATTCCATTTGATAAATAAATAAGACTAGCTAACTCACCAAAAATATTCAAAGTATAAAAATAATATTGGGCTTATTTTAATTACATTTCCATAAGATAAGAAAGTATGAGAGAATCAAAGTGCTGGTAAAACAATAATTATGTAAACTTTCTTATACTGATATATTGAACAAAATAAAAAAAAGTACTGTCTATTACACAGATGATTAAAAGACATTGTAAAAGTAAATTTGAATACTGTAGTATTAATAAAAATATTAATAGTATTTACTAACACCATTCAGCATGCTGTATTGAATTATTCAGATAAAAATGTAAATTGAGAAGGGTTTTGTGCATGGACTGTAATTATTTGTACAATTTATTATTTCTTAAACAATGAACAGCTTGGCATTTCTCTGAAATAATATTCTCTAGATTCAATTAAATATAACAAAGCACATGAGTTTCTTTCTTAGTTTCTTAAGTTTCAAGAATGTCCATGGTTACCAGTCAAATTGACACCAGTTACCAGTGTTGTGTATTAATCCATACAGAACTGTGTCATGGAGTTTATGGCTATTTGGTTGTTGAATAGCGCCTTATCTTTGGATGTATCACAAGATTATGGTAGAACACAGTATGGTTTCAAGATAAAAGATTATTCCTAGCCCAATTAAATCAACAAACAATCATAAAATGTATTACTATCAGACCAGTGCCCTTGCTTAGCTAACCAAGGGGTGCAGTTCCAAGTCCCACCCAAGGTCTCACTATACCCTACACCATGCTCTTGTGTGGATTTTATCATATGATTATAAAGGAAGTTGTATTTATCAATAAATTAATATAAATGTTCAAACTGAAACTAGTTTTATTTATAATAGAAATAGTGTTTTCAATTAACAATCATTTTATTAGAAATATTTACTTAGTAATTATAATGAAACACATGCTTTTATATTAAAATTATGCAAATGAGATAATATGGCTTTGTGCACTGAAGAGCTCTTTTAAGAATTAGCACCCTTCAATTTCAAAATCCAAAAAGGAAACTGATCAGACTATCCCCACTACCACTCAAAGGCTAATGATTGCAATATATCTGTCAGGTTCTGAGAAAACTAGGCATAATGCCTGTGCGTAAAGTGTCGTCCCATATTAGCAGTCCGCACAGGCTAATTAGGGACAACACTTTCCGTCTTAACAAGATTTTCAGTAAGAAGGGACTTCCTTTAAACAAAAAATACCATTCCAGCGGAAAGTGTCATCCCTGATTAGTCTGTGCCGACTGCACAGGCTAATCTGGGACAACACTTTACGCACCTGCATTATGCCCAGTTTCTCAGAGTGCGACACATATTATTTCAAAGTTCAATAGCATAGTTTGGCTTATATTAAGTGATATAAACATTTGTGTCATTCTGTCATTATTCTGTGTGAATTTATAAAAAGTAACATGACAATTATTTGTAGGACCCATATTCATCATGTGTGGAAGAGCCAGATGTCTGTGAAGAAATGTCTTGTGAACAGTCGCCTGTTCGGATCAGTTATCCTGAATCACATTTTGATAATGTGTATTCGCAGTCATCACAGACATCTGAGGTTCGTAATAATGTCAATTAATAATTAGTTTGTTTAACAATCTCCAAACAATGTCAATTATTAATAAGTGTGTTTAATTATTTCCAAACAGCCTGTTTTTTTATGTGATAGGAGTTACATATTTACATTGGCTTGAAAAAAAATCCTCAATTCTTGTGATATAGTTTTTATTCTTTATTTTCTGTTTCTATACATGGGGAAACTTTCTATTTTTTTATGCTCCCAAAGGGTTGCATATAGTTTTTTAACTGTCCATCAGTTCGTCCGTCTGTCAGTCCGTCCAAAAACTTTAAAATTGGTCATAACTTTAGCAATATTGAAGATAGCAACTTGATAATTGGCAAGCATGTGTATCTTACGGAGCTGCACAATTTGAGTGGTGAAAGGTCAAGGTCAAGGCTATCCTTCAAGGTCAAACGTCAAATATATGCTTCAAAGTGGCGCAGCAGGGAGCATTGTGTTTTTCTGAAAAATTCAAAATGTTCATCATTTCAGACGGTTGTATTTCGGCCAACAGAACATAAGGGATTCACTGTCAACCCACAGGGAAAAAACTCTCCTATCCTAAGTACAAGGCTGGACACCATGTGGTTAAAGCAGTTAAAGAGAATTGCACTTATGGTAATGTATTCATAATGAATTTTATTGTATAAATAATAACCACAGATAGCAATATTGAATTATCTTGTTGAAGAATTTTTTTTTGCACATAAAAAAATACATTACAGCTTACAGAAATCACCTGAACTTGTCCAATATGTTGAAACAAAATTTAGAAATTATGATTCTAAAATCTGGTGATTATTCTCAATGTAAAACAACATTAAATGTATTTGCATGTTGAACTTGTTGAGTTTTTAGAATAATCTTGATACAAGTCTCTTTTTCTGAACAGATAGTGAAATTATCTAAAATATCAAAATAAATACATGAGTTTACATGCAATCTTTTATCAAAATGTTTGGTTTCTTAAAGCAATAGATTTCTGTAGTACATGGTTGACGACAACAATACAAAAAACATTCATTGTTTATTATTCTCTAATAAGAAGGAACAATTTATCAATAATTATAGTTTATTTTAATATAACTTTCAGACTATGTTGATGAACTAATGGCAGAGCTGCTTAGGATGAAAGAGGAGTACAAGAGCGATGCCAATGCAAGGGCTGCCTCTGGCAACATTCTGTTTTCACCGCCACCCGTCTTCATCTGCAAACAGAATCCTGAAGTCAGAGGCTGTGCAGAACCATCGTTCGCGATTTAATTAGCCAACAGGGATGGAAATTAGTGGTTGCCCGTTTTGTTGTATAGTTATCTATTACTTTTAAAGAAAGTATTGGTTACACATGACACTACATGTACATAGTACTGGGCGCGTTGAGGATTACGATGGGAAACCAAAAAACTATAGATGGTTGTCCATGTGGGCAACCAACTGTAAAACGTTAGTTTCCATCCCTGGCGAAGCAAAATCAAATGTATGAGTCGGACGGAAATCTCTGGCTGCCACAGCGCATGACGGAAGAGGTCGTCGATCCTTCTTGCTCTGACGGTGCCAAATCCAACGAGCCAGTCTTCTATATGCAATGTATCTGTATACTCTGAAGTTATAAATGTATAAGGATACCATTATGATAAATATTAGTATGTTTAGTAAAAAAAGGTACTTTTCAACTTGACAATTACACAAGCCATGCTGTGGCAGATTCTTACTTAAGTTTACAGTTTAACAAACTTATTCAGCTTGAATATAATATTATATAATATATATTTTACTGAAAATATGTCAGAAATCAGATTTTGTAAGCAACTTCACATCATGTTGTAGCAGGTTGTTATTCTAGTGTACTTTTTAAAAAATTAAACAGCTTGTATTTATATTTTTATTTCAAATGTTGAAAAATAATAAGGAACTGGCATTTGTAAGAAACCAAAAATCATTGTGTAGCAAATTGATACTTCATTTTACAATTAGATAACCCAGTCATCTTGTATACACGCGTATTTTAATGTTGATTAAAATTGTTGTCTTTTTTATGTTGTTTATCCACCGCCAGAGGCGGAGGGATATTGTTTTGGCGTTGTCCGTCCGTCCGGCTGTCCGTCCGTCCTGCACTTTTGTGTCCGGAGCCATATCTTGGAAGTGCTTTGGCGGATTTCAGTGAAACTTGGTATGAGTATATATATGCATAAGAGGATGATGCACGCCAAATGGCATTGTACACCATCTGTTAAAAACAGAGTTATGGCCCTTTGTATCTTGAAAAAATGCTTTTTACTTTAGGCACTTTTGTGTCCGGAGCCATATCTTGGAAGTGCTTTGGCGGATTTTATTGAAACTTGGTATGAGTATATATATGCATAAGAGGATGATGCACGCCAAATGGCATTGTATACCATCTGTTAAAAACAGAGTTATGGCTCTTTGTACCTTGAAAAAATGCTTTTTACTGTATGCACTTTTGTGTCCGGAGCCATATCTTGGAAGTGCTTTGGCAGATTTCATTGAAACTTGGTACGAGTATATATCCCCCGCCAGAGGCGGAGGGATATTGTTTGGCGCTGTCCGTCCAGCTGCCCGTCTGTCCGTTACTTTTGTGTCCGGAGCCATATCTTGGAAGTGCTTTTGCGGATTTCATTGAAACTTGGTATGAGTACATATATTGATAATAGGTTAATGCACGCCAAATGGCATTGTACACCATCTGATAATAACAGAGTTATGGCCCTTTGTATCTTCAAAAAAATGCTTTTTAGTGTCAAATATAACACTTTTGTGTCCAGAAGTATATAGGCGGGGGATATCAATTCAACGAATTTGCTTGTTTTATTATTTGTATCAAAACATATTTACAGTATGAAATACAAATGACAAGTTCACACAAAACATTGTGTTATTTAATGTCTACAGTGTATTTTCTTTACAAACAATATGTCCTGGTTTCATAAACATTTTTAATAATTAATGACAACTTACTCATGTATTGGTTCTTCATCACCGATGGGACCATTTACATCAAGGAACTCATAAAACGAAACTTCAATGACATCTGGATGTAGACAGTTAGCTTTGAAGCCAGTGTGCTCAGTTATGCACTTTACCCCTGCCTCGTCCATCCTTTCCATCAGCTCTGGGTATTCTGTGCAGCATTTGCACTCAATCTGCACACGATATGGTGTGCAACATGAACATGCACACCTGAAAATAAAAGAAATACGTCGAATTGCAATACAAACATTCCTTCCTAATCAGAACAGGTTCAAGTATCCGTTCTAATTACAATAATTAGACCATACAACCTAGTCATATTCAACAAGCTTGTACTGTAGAATAACAATCAAAGAATTTATATTTTTGTTGCCGACACCTGCATGTAACAAAATTATATATTTACCAATCCGTATTCCCAACACGATGGTCGTCTTGGGCATCGGCAAAATTTTCCTCGCTGTCCGAGTCAGAATCAGAAAAAATCTGATTGACTGTCACTAAATTCTGGCTCATACATATACGGTTGAACGGAAAACTCATCGTAATCGCTATCATCTTCCATTTTTCAACAATTTTTTAACTAAAGTTGCAAGATATAATACATCCGAATCCATTTATTATGCCGGCTCGTAATTGAGTCGTTATTGAGTGCCTGTTACGTCACTTCTGGTTTGAATGAAAATGGCGAGAACATCGGAATGTGTGAAAAATCGCGACTTTGTTCTATTCGTTCTCGCTAATAACACCGTATTTGAAATGAAGTGAGGAGCGAAATAGTTTAGATATGCACTAAATTCGATAAATAAAGGTGTTTTACGGGTTTTTAAAACCGCGGCAGGTGAACTTTAAATATACTTCATGTTGTAACGACGTCACTTACCTAGCATGAAAAGCTACTGACATAAAAAACATGTTAACGAGGTCAGAGTGTGACCTTGCCTAATCACTACAAACGAGGAAAGATAAAGGCAGCACCACAGGCTTCGTAATATGTTGACTGTGGGGATTCTAGCGTACTAATCAAAATAAATGTGATGTTGCAAAATTTATTGTTTGGTTCGATAGTCACAATTAAAATTGCATACAGTATTAAAAAAACAACAGCAACATAATCCGCATCATGGTGCATTGTCATTATATTTTCGATAACATTTCTTTTTAAGTGAACGTAATAGTCTATTTAATAAAAGTGAGATATTTCGAATGCCTTAAAATCATAAAAATAATAGCGTTAAACTTACCTCCAGCTTAAATGCTTATACAATGTTCATGCTTCTGCAGAAAGCTACCTAACCTCAGCGTAGATTTAATAATAAAACGAACAAATATTCCAAATGCAAAGCAGTGATTCACGGGATTTCCAAAATATTTACTAAGCATTTAAATCGATATGTTAAATATAATAAGCATTATTTTTCTTGCTTATTAAATCAAAAGAAACCCAATATACATTTCATAAACTGAAACTTAATAGTCTAATACCTAAAACGATTATGTCATTCATTTATCGATATGTTCAGTAGTTGAATGCTCATGAATGTACATAAAGTTGAAAGGATTGTTATAAGAAATGGTGTCAAATTTCAAACACCTGAAAACAGATCTTTTGTTTGAGACAAATAAATCACTTTAGGTAAATTATCGATTTTACACAATTACGTCAGCCAATAATTTATTAATATAATTCAATAAAGATCACGGAAAAGCAAAAGATTCATTACAGAAGTCGTCAATGGTCCGTAGAAATATACATCATTCATGACACTGAATACTTGAGAAAATCGGTTTTAGTTACCCATTAATGAGTTTACTTTTCCCCGATCCTTCTTTTACCTTTGATTTATCTTAATGTATAGCTTAATTTTTACCTATTCATTAGATGATCTGTAAAACATATTGTGTGCATCAAATGTACTGACAGATAAATTGTATAAGTTAGAAGTGTAGATACATATAAAGTATAAATAAAAATGTCATTACAATATACATGACAATACATAAGACAATAATTGGTGTGTTTGAAGTTTTGATACGAATAATACACACAAGATTGTCACTGCGTTTGTGCAGTGTAGTATCGCTTGATGAAGTATCTGAATCTGGTGATTTACTGATTATCTTAAAGGTATTCTGGGTAAATGTTATACATAAGCTACTAACCCGGTGTAAAACAGCATACATTCAACTGTTTTCCAGTCCTTACGAACAACTGTCAACATCGTTTTTATGCTTCGCCTTATTAACAAGACAGTATTCAACGTCATTTTGCTCTAGTTCAAGGGGATTTTACCATTTATTTCATGATCAAATATTAGGCGTTCTTTTAAGTGTTTTATTGTTTTAAAAAATAACCTCATGTAAAAGACCGCTTTATCAAAACAACTGGTATCAAGGTTCTACAAAAACTTGTTAAATACATTATCCAAATACCGAACCTTTTGTTTCAGAAACAATGCCCAAATCATTTTTATGAATTCGTACTGAAATGAATGTTATCTCACAATCTAACAGCACTTACGTCAAAATCTGGTATTGATCCAACTAAGTGTTATTATACTAAACTTTACTACAGGCAGAGACTATGAAGTATAAAGAAGCGCAAAGGAACGTTAATTAAGTCTAAATTAAAAGACATTATTTTGCCAACGTTAAAGCTACTGCGTCACAGATGTTGAGGTGAATATAGATTAGGATAACCACTTAATTGCTATACGAGGAAAACGATAATCATCCAAGGCAGTCAAATTAGCACGGTTCAATGTCTACTAATTATACAAATACAATTGAAAAGACTTTGGGCCAAACCCCTTCTGAAAATGGGCTGTAACTTGTAATTGTTATACTGGCGATTATTCCAAATAGCATTGCTAATATTTATAAAAACGAAATGGTGTTATTATTATTATTATTATTATTATTATTATTATTATTTTTATTATTTTTATTATTATTATTATTATTATTATTATAATCATCATCATTAATATTATTATCATTAATAATATTAATATTATTATCATCATCATCATCATCATCATCATCATCATCATCATCATCATCATCATCATCATCATCATCATCATCATCATCATCAACATTATTATTATTATTATTATTATTATTATTATTATTATTATTATTATTATTATTATTATTATTATTATTATTATCATTATTATTATGAGGTGCAAAGACTACTAGTTCTTTAATGTCCCTTCATAATTTCTTTTCTCATTAGTAGTTTAATTTCAGATCAGGATACACCAAAAATAATTGTATATCAAGAGGATTGCACGTGTTCTTAGTGGAAACTATATTTATACTACGTGTCATAGTACGGGGATATCAGTTCATCAAAATCGCCCATGAGCTCTATATACCATACATAACAAACAAAAGAACATTCGTATTTTTGAATTGCAGCCAAACTACTATTGATCTATCGGTAACAAGATCCAAGTATTATTTCAAGTCAACAGACGCGTATTATGTTGAAAAAAAATGTTTGAAAACAAACCAGACTGGTTTATTCATATTTAACTAAAATATGTGTTTTGCATTTAGCAGTTCAATACATTATATTTATTCATTATAATATTCTTAGTGTGAAGACATTATAATGCTTTGGATAACAATTTTAATTTCAGTTACAGGTAATTTAATCTTTTAATACGTATATGAATGAAGTGCAAATATAAAACATTATGTAACTTTTCATTCGTATATGTAGATACATATTAAATATATACATGTTCAAACTGTGTTAACATTTAATTATGTACTTTTGATAAACATTTATAATTATATTATAGCTCCCAATAACTAATTGTGTTGCATGGAACACTGGACTGACAATACCAGTGACAATTAACGCACGTTTTTGCTATTTTTTATAGTTTTCGTATAGTTTCAGCGGTACACAGTGCACTTTGCCCGAAAACAGAAGGTAATTATAGTTTATTTTAACGCGTTTTCAAATGGGATTATGAACCTTATATGAAAATAATAAATGTATAGTTTCTACGGTGTTTTTAGATATATTTACCATTATATCAGTGTTCTATTATGTGTCAAATCGGTATACATAATTACATATAGATACATGTGAATACTAGTGATTAGATCAACAAATGACGAATGTGTCTTTAACCATGTTTTCTGCTTATAAATACATTATGACCGTTCATTTTATTAAGAGTGACATATGTTTAACAATCTGCCCAGTGAATATTATAGTATTAAGTAACTACATTGAAAACTTATAAGAAAACCGACTTAAATACATGCATTACTCTTAAGCAACATAATCCCGCCCGGACGTATGGCCACTCGGACAATCTTCTGATTTGTCACCTCGCATACTGGCCTCCTAGAAAGTGCATATAATATAAATTTATTATTTAGGTCTTGATACACATAACATTATTCATAAACTTGTTGTTGTTGTTTTTTTTCAAAATATTGTCATATATAATATGACTGATTAAATATATGTCGGCGCGGTAATGGCTAAATAAATAATACAAATGTTATAAGCTAACCATCTTATACAAACTTTGAAAACATAATACATGGTACGAGGAATTTCTTCAGATCCATGTTACCGCTACAATGGTCTCATTGAGATACCGGACATGGACACACGTCACCCGAGCATAAAGATTGGAACAGTGGCATACTCACAAGATGTTTACAAACTGAGGTTCGGGCTGTGGTACATCTCGGACTTTCCGTTGACCTCAGCGGCTGTGGAAAACGGCCATTGTGGAACAAAGTTTCCCATTTGGGTTAATGGTGGGTTGTGTTATGTACATACAAACACTGTCACGGCGCCTTGAGCTATATAACACGTCATCGTATGTGAGTTTTAACTTCATATAATATATTTCTAATCCACGTGGTGATCTATCTGCAACATTTTCAGTATTTGATACATTATATAGGATCCACACCAACCCCAGGCGAGGGTTATGTCAACCTCACTGCATGTGTGAAAGACTACAACGACACATGCGCGGACACCGTCACCGTGCTCGCCAAGAACTGTGGTTATTACTACGTCTACTGCTTTTGGAACCTGCCGTACGCTGACCAGAGATTCTGTTTCGGTAAGGTCGTAGAATATCGAGCACATTTGCATGTTAAATGCCCCTATCGGAAATAAAAATAAATGAACAATATTGCAGTAACCGTATGCCTGGAATGTTTGTGTTTTTTCAATACACGGACCAATAACTAGCTAATCGCTTTGGTCAATCAATATCATAGGCAATACATTGAATGAGGTAAATAATATTATTTTAGTACACATGTATTACACATACACGATTTAGTTGTAACGTAAACATTGTAGCCCAAGGAAACGTATTTATAGTCATACACAACGTTTCCCAACAATAGAGGACCATCAATTAAAATTCTCAAATATATTTCTCTTCAAATATCTGCTTTCAGATGTTGACCTGAGTAAAGTAACAACGACAACAAAAACGACTACAACCGCTACGACAACAACAACCAAACAAACTGCTACAAAAGCAAAAACAGCGGAATATTATTACCATGATCCTTCGAAGCAATCCGGAGGTAAAGTTCTTCAATTCGTACATACCGGTATCAACGTTTTGCTAATTTGTAAATGGATTGTTTTCTTTGTACATGCGTTATACCTGGACTATTTTATATTGTATTATATTTACTTCGTATTCATTTTATAACAAATATGCTGAGCGCAGTTCATAAATATAATGTTTATGTCAGCATTACTTTAACATTTTAGATTCCAAGTGTGACTGTTCCAAAAGTGAAGGGGTAGCTATAGGCTTGGGAGTGACCTTGTCATTGACATTTTTCATTTTCGTCATTATCTGCGCTTGTAGATACACTCCTAAAAAGTAAGTATGCACTATTAATAAACATTTTATTAAATTTATGCAGTTAGCTTTGAATTATATTCTGCGGACAAGAAGATTGTAATTGCAATTTAATTTCAAGCTATCTTCATTAAACAAAAGTAAACTAACTAAAAGTAACTAAAGTAAAGCAATGTCAGTGTATGTGCATTAACATTTACAGTAGACGTCTCAATATGGATTTACCTGCATATGAATTCTACTATATTTATTGTTTATAATAGTCTCAATTACATAGACCATTGTATGTTACCTTTCTAAATTAGAAATATCAGAGACTTTTGCATGTCTAATCATGTAAACCCATATGTATACATGTATACAATTACCAGAGTTCCAATTCTGTACAAATCAGTTCTATATTACATTATAAACCTAATAGGCTGTTGCTAATCCTTTTTTAAAACAGTGTTTAAATAATTGATTAAAAATATTTAGTTCAAATACGAGCACTATTGTGCAATTAAGAAATTGTTTAGAAAATCGAGTATCACCCCGATCAGATCGTAGATGACCTGATTAGCGACAACTTCTTAGAAGCCTCTAAAATACAGAATTGCTACTTAAAAGTAACAAAAAGACATTATTTACAAGTATATAAAAGACGACGTTTTAAAAAAACATAACAGGTTTTGGTACAACTTCTAATCATTCATGGGCTTGTGAAGAAAAAAACTAATTGATCGTTTAATGACATAGATAGATAGTTAGGATATACACTTACAGCTTTGTCAAATAATATATGTCTTAAGTCATGATATAAATAACAATCAGGGATAGCATGGCTCTCATCCCCAACATTATCGCAAAAGGGGCACTTCCGGTCTAGTACGTCCATCCGCTCGTATCGCCCGGTTTCTATTCGCAGAGGCGCTACACCACAACGGAATTTACTAAATGCACCCCGATGATACGGAGACATTATAAGCTGACAATAAGATTCCGTACTTATATCTTCCTTAAAAAGGAGATAAGTACGCAACTTATTTCTGCCTCGGCCTGACACTATTTAGAGATTGATACCAGTCTTAAATTTAAAATAAAACATTTATTATTCCATTCAATAAGGCATGTTTCGGTAAAGCCGACTCGATATGTATGTATTGTTGTAATCCATTTGTATTAAAAATATCACCGACAATATAATACCGATTTCTACAAGACCTTTCAGCTTAAGACTTTGCCCAGAGTGCAACACGCTTAATCATTTTAAAATCATGCATTGTTGATAGACATGCCCAAAACAAAAAAAAATGGATTTCCATTGCCTATTTTCCGGAGGCACCCATGCCATTTCACCCGAGACTGCAATTTTAGGAGTATATCTTCCGACGCCCAAAAAGAACCTAATAGCTCGATATTAAACGGCATTGAGTTGAGCGCTCTATAACCAGGTTTAAACCCCCAATGCTTTTCATTGACCGTTCCAAGGCGGTGACCCCAGCTTTATTCATATTTTGTGTTTATGTTGGTTTGTATTGTGCTGTATTGTGCTGTTTTGTACTGTTTGGGCAATCGGTCACTTGCCTTAAATAAAAGACCAACTAATTGTTTTTAATGAAAATTCAATACTGCTCCAGCAGCTGGAGTTTCACTTCTTTATATTGATACACGAATAAAAACGGTAGCACCAAATGGCAGCTCCATAACTAATAATAGGCCAAACAGAACTATCGTATAGGTGTGTATCAAATTAAATGGAAGTCAACCAACTGATTTGCATTTTGCAATCAACATACCAAGCACACGGCTTGCACTGCGAGCTATAACCTTTGCCGTTATAACATAATCCAAATGTTCATGAAGAACTAAACCTATATACAGATATCGATCAACAGTCATAAGTACATCTTTGCCACATGTAAATTGTATTTTAGTTTTACAAACATATTTAGGTCGAAAGTGCACAATTTTTATTGAGTTACAATTTAAGTACATATCATTAATGTTACACCAGTCATTCAATGCATTTAACAAAAGCTTTGAATCATGTCCATTCTCTGCTATCAACACAATAAAATCCGCATACAGTAGAATGCAAAGTTTTTCATTCCAATACTCTACACCTATATTGAAATTTTTGAAATATAGAGCAAGATCATCGATATTCATGTTAAATAACAGAGGAGATATTATACATACCTGTCTTAAACCATATTTAACAGGAAACCATTCAGTGTTAAACATATAAGCTCTAACAGAAGAATATACAGATGTATATAAGGACTGTACAGCAGTTAACATTTTTCCTTTTACACCAATATTAAACATTTTCTTCCAGAGCATATCACGATTTATGTAATCATAAGCTTTTTTTAAAATCGATGACTACAAAAAGTAGATTGTCTTTTCTTCTTTCTAGAATCAATTATACTTTTTGATGTAGAAACATGCAAAAAAAGAATTATTTTTCTTCGAAACCCATTTTGCTCATCAATAATAATATTATTATCTTCGACCCACTTTCTTAATTTTTCGTTTAAAATAGAACAATACAGTTTATAAACAGAACAAGACAAAGATATAACTCCATATGATGAAGGGTCTCCAGAGTCCAAAGAAGATGACTTTTGAATAGGGTTAATTACGCCTGACTAAAGCAAATATTATACAGAGGGTGTAAAAAACATAACCGATGTATCATTTTGCAAGGCTTCTGCAGGAATTTCATCTATACTATACTATGTGTGTATCAAGTAATTGAGTAATAACATGATCGCAGGTGCAAGGGTTTTTTCTTCAGTAGCATAGCATACTGTTTATAATATTTCAGAAACATTGTGTGCGGAGATGTTTCTTCCCCCAAGTATATGTAAGCTTTTATTTCTTCTATTTTTTCGTTTTATAATTTATATATAAAAGCAAATGAAGTAAGAAGTCCTACTAAAATAACTGAAAACAATTGTTTAAAATAACATTTGTTGGATCGGGATTTGAACCAGGGCCTCAAACGTTTTAACGATTTGATTATCAAAAACGCACGTATATTTTTAAACAATTTTCTAAGTCGGGTTTTTATGTCTCAGCTCGGCACCATTCACTGCGAATGAAACATTGAAAGGTTTAATTTACCCCACATTCCGAAGGTATTTTAATGTGTTACCTTATAAGCATTCTGAAATGTAACACGCCTCTTTTTTTACCAAAAAATACACTTTCGTAAATACAAATTACTTCAAATTAAAATATACATGCGTTTTGTTTGGTGTTGTTGTTGTTTTGTTTCTTTGAATAACATGCAAGTGTATTTCAATTTTGAGAAAGGCAAAATAATGAAACATAACAATAGCATACCATGTGATCTTATTCTGATTCAAAAAAATGTAATAGGAGATTTCTTTCCTTTCGAATAACGTGCATAGTTTTATCAGATATATATATAAAGAATCTCATAGTGATATCAGAAGTAGATCTGCAAACACTCATTCGGATTCATCAAAGTCAATAAAAGTGATTCTTTGTTCTTAGGCTTCCGAAGTTGGTTTTGTTATGTCAAAGATAAAATTATTAAATAAGTATACCTAAACTGTAGATTTCGTATGTCCCCTGAAATAATCAGTGTTTTGCCTGTAAGAAGATGAAGCTGGACAATTTTAATCAATAAATGTATTTATAACATTCTAATGCAAAGTCAAGCTGTTCTTTTCTTAAATGCGTTTTTTGCATAATTATGTATGTGAAGTTTCCATAAAGAATGTGTATTAGCACTTTGGAATGTACTCTTGATCTTCTTTTGGTCAAGCTGAAATTCTAATCAGGTCGTTTCCAGGTACATTTAGTGTACATTGACAAATCTCGCTGAAACTATACATATAGCAAACTAACATGTAGGCCTAGCTTTGGATAGTATTTGGGGATAATAGGATCAGATTCAAAGTAATTGTTAATTAAAATAGAAAAAGGTTTTTCGCCAAAAAACTCCAGTTTGGATTGAGTTATTTCACTGAAAAATGTGTACACACAGGGATAGCACGGGGTTTCATTTGAGCCAAATCGGTAAAAGGTCAATGACGAAGAATTTTAAAAATCGTTCGTCCGCGATTCGCATATAAATTATTGTAAATTAAAAGCTGTTTATAATGTTCTTAGCGATTTAACATAAGACTTTCCAAGCATGTATTGTGTATAATTATATTTTATCAGTAAAATTGAATGAAAAATAAGTTTGTTTCTCAAAACAAAACTGTTTTTTGCGGGTAGGACACAGGGGATACGGTAAATCGTGCTTGTGTTTTATGATAAGCTTAAATTTGTTGATTAACTCTAGTTGAGAAGCTAAAACTAAATGAGATGTTTTAAGCTTTACCTTTCATTTATCAGTCCCGGCTAGGAGTTGAGTGGACTATCTGTATTGTAAAATAAATTCATACAAAAATACGGGTTTCCCGTTGAAAATAACATGTTGCAAATTTATTTGTTTATTGACAATCCTGACAGGAATTCCAAGATTTGTCAACAGATATCATGTTTGTATACAGATCAGATCCGATGCCCGTTCGTCGATAAGCCGAGACTGCGCATTTGTTTTATTTATGTCATGTGGGACTATACTCTCTATCGATAAGCTTCAGAAAACCATACGACACATACTTCAACGCAATTGTCGTAATAACACAATGTCTAGTGTGCGTTCATTCTCTTCAGGATGCAGAGTGTACTTGTTTCAAACGTCCCTCATGCTTTTGTACACAGCAAGAACATCCCGCCAGTTGGAACAGCAATGCAGAATACCACACAACCTGATACTGTTTAATGGCATGTTTTGGATACTGTGATTGTTTTATGACTTTAACATTACTGAAAATATGAGGACTTTAGTTTGCATTGCTTAAAATATTGCTTATTTGCTACTTTGATAATTACTGCTTATTTCGTTTATGGTAGTTATCGATGTCATTTATTTATGGAAAGTAACAAACTGCCAATTAGTCCGACACAGCACAATATCATAAGACACAGTGCAAAGTCTTGCAATAATTAAACATGAATACATCTGGAATAACCGCCTTTGAACTGTTATAGCAAAGAATGGGGGGGGGGCAACCACTTGTATGGTTATCCAAACCTCACACTCAGCCTTGGGCTATTCACACAGATGTCCAAATTTACACAATGCTCAACGCAAAAAGGGAAAACAAAAAAGGATATGCATAATCCTGAATCGCCACCCTAGAAATGTTTAAGAAAATAAAATTGGTCCGTAAAGGCTTATAACGTACTACACTTTCCGCCTAAACTAGATTTTCGTTTAGAAGGACTTCCATAAAATCGGAAAATATCATTGGACTCACATGCATTAAGGCAGTTTTTAACAAAGCGATGCTTCGTTGAGGTTTGATGAAATAAAGCAGAAGTGGCAACTACGTATTATATTAATTAGATAAAAAAAGTGTAAGAGACAATCATCATATAGTTCCATTTAAACAATTTTCAAATACTTAAGCCATAATTGTGTTATTAGCTCATCTATTTTTTGTAAAAAAAAACTATGAGCTATTGTCATCACCTTGGCGTCGGCGTCGGCCTCGGCGTCGGCCTTGGCGTCCGGTTAAGTTTTGCGTTTAGGTCCACTTTTCTCAGAAAGTATCAATGCTATTGCATTCAAACTTGGTACACTTACTTCCTATCATTAGGGGACTGGGCAGGCAAAGGTAGATAACTCTGGCGTGCATTTTGACAGAATTGTGTGCCCTTTTTATACTTAGAAAATTGAAAATTTTGGTAAAGTTTTGTGTTTAGGTCCATTTTATTCCTTAAGTATCAAAGCTATTGCTTTCATACTTGCAACACTTATTAACTATCATAAGGGGACTGTGCAGGCAAAGTTATGTAACTCTGACTGGCATTTTGACGGAATTATGTGCCCTTTTTATACTTAGAAAATTGAAAATTTGTTTAAGTTTTGTGTTTAGGTCCACTTTATTCCAACAGTATCAAAGCTATTGCTTTCATACTTGCAACACTTATTAACTATCATAAGGGGACTGTGCAAGCAAAGTGATGTTACTCTGACTGGCATTTGGACGGAATTATGGGCCCTTTATACTTAGAAAATTGAAAATTTGGTTAAGTTTTGTGTTTTGGTCCACTGTACCCATAAAGTATCATAGATATTGCTTTCATACTTGGAACACTCGCAAACTATCATAAGGGGACAGTAAAAGGACAAGTTGCATAACTCTGGTTGTCATTTTTACAGTATTATGGCCCTTTTTTGACTTAGTAACTTTGAATATATGGTTTAGTTTTGTGTTTCGATCCACTTTACTTCTAAAGTATCGAGGCTATTGCTTTCAAACTTCAAATACTTTCATGCTATCATGAGGTTACTGTACCTGGCAAGTTGAATTTTACCTTGACCTTTGAATGACCTTGACTTTCAAGGTCAAATTATTAAATTTTGCTAAAATTGCCATAACTTCTTTATTTATGATTAGATTTGATTGATACTTTGACAAAACAACTCTTACCTGACATACCACAATAGACTCCACCCAAACCATCCCCCACGCCTTCCCCCTCCCCCCTCCGGAATCCCCCCCCCATTTTTTATTTTTTTTTAAAGAACATCTCACAAATGACCACCACACCCTCACACTATACCCCCCCCACCCCATCCCCCCCCCCCCAATTTTTTTTTAAAACATTTGAAATATTTATTTTTGTTATTTTATTTTTGAAATACCGTCCAACCATCGCACCAAAGAATCCCCTCCCCCCCCCCCCCCCACCCCACCCCCCACCCCCGAATTTTTTTTGTTTTTGTTTTTTTTTTTCTTTTTTTTTCCGCATTTTTGGAAGATAATGCAATAAAAGACCACACCCCCACACTATACACCCCTCTTCACTCCACCCCTACCTCCTTTGTGATTGAAATTGAGAGTCCCTTCACCTTTAAAAAGAAAATAGATGAGCGGTCTGCACCCGCAAGGCGGTGCTCTTGTTAATTATGTTACACTTTTACTTTTGGTCATATATTATAAATCGAACAATGTTACTGTCATCATTGTTCATGTATTAATATGTTTGAAAACTAAGTGTGTTTTTGCATTTTTTCATCCATATAAACATTGTATTCGCATATGTTTTTCAACTTGCATCATCATTTAACATAGAAATTCTCAACAATATACTCATACTTCGCTTTAGTTTAAACATATGTATTTGTGTTTGATAACATCGAAAGCCTTAGAAATATTGAAACGCTTTCGAGTCCGTGTCCTGCGTAGAACCAGTAATTGGGGTCTTTGGGGAGAGACTCAAATAACGCTCACAAAGTGAAGATTGAATCCGTGACCTCCCGGTCGCTAGGCGGACACCATATCCACTACACCACGGCGACCTTGATATACTCATGTTTGCTTTGTTAAGTCAACAGCCAAAGTGTGACACATAGATATTTATTTAATTTGAACTATATAATTATTCATTTTAAAGACATTTAGCTTTACATTAAACAAATCGTGTAACGCTTCATACCAATTTTGATTGTTTGTATTACACAATTCATTTGTAAATATTTTGAAGAGATTATACTTTTTCACTGCTCTCGTTAAAATGTGTATTGTTCCAATTTTCAAGCATGATTTCGGGTGTTTTCATATCGTAACTATTTTTGGCAGTTTGTCTGACGTAAGAATGACTGCACTGGAGAAATATTAAAAATTGTCTTAACAAACGATCACGAACGTTTAAAATTATCTTAAATTGTAATGACGTACCGCTTATTTGCATAAGTTTCATAGTTTTGTTAATCATGGACAATCTAAATACGCCCATACATTGTCTTTTAACCAAATAGCCAGTTCATTTTTAATGAGGAGTCATGCAATATCAAATGCCTTACTTAAATATCTACGATCATCTATGTATGTTGTCTGTATCTTGTTTCATTTACGTATACAATTAATTGAATCGCTCGCGTTTTACGTATATTATTTCGTAACAATAGGATTTTGCGTGATGTTTATAATTTAACATAAAAACAAACAGTATTTATTGTGTTTTAAATTACAAACAAGCCAGATTCTTAACAACTTGCTTTGGACTCAATACCAAAAAATATACTATTATTTCAATAATAAAAAGGTAACATTGTTTTGAAAAAAAACAAAATGGGAATCAGTTCATCAACTTTTAGTTGTGAAACATGTTTTAAACAAAAACCACATTGAAACCTCCATCAGCAATTCCTGCTAAGGTGGGTAAATAATGGACAAAAGCATCTACTTTGAAATAAGGTTTACACACAACACTAATTACTTGTGCCAGGATCACTGGGAAAAAACACAACCAGAATTGCCCTTTTCACAAAACTATGCCATCCATGATAAAGAAACGACCGAAGAAATACTTCTTTTTATCATTCTACATAAATGATACATTTTTATACTAGTTTCAAAAAAGGAAGTCATTTATACAATATTATCGTAAAACTAGTCATTTTAAGTAAAAAGGGGCCCTCAACTATTTCAGCATGTATAGGTTGTTTGCTAACTTTTTTGTCAGTTATTCTCTGGAAACCATGACAACCAACAGACAGGCAATCTGACTCGCAGATTAACTTCATTTGGGTGTTACAATTATCACTATTTTTTGGTATCTTCTTCTAATGATTTTTTTTAATTTAAATAAAGCACAAATAACTGAAATCTGCAATAAAGGCACAACCTGTACGTTTTGAGTTTTATACATGTACAACCAGTGTAGACATGCAGAAAACTAAAACATGTAAAAATAATATCATGTAAAATGTTAGACACAAAATAATAGAATTTTTGCAAAACAAATATGGAGCGGTTTTGGTAGCTTTGACAGACGACATAGCGTCAATAAAAGTTTGATGTTTAAAAATGATCTGCGAAGTGCCAAAATTAGTCTTAGTCCATATGCGGTCAGCGTTACTCCAGAACAGCCAGCATGTTTTCTCAAATGGTCCTGTAGTCATTTAAATCTATATTGAATATCTATCCATTATATTAAAGGGGTTACGCTTAAAAATACCAAATAGAATACCCTACCTTTAGAGTAAACAATCCAGATAGGAGCTAATTTGTCTAGAAAAACATCATGTATCACCATTATACCCGAACTATTGTTAAATTTCCTTCCAATGTGTAACATTACGAAACCTTCCAATGTGTAACATTACGAAACCATCCCATCAATTTGGTACTAATAAACATTCAAATATACAAAGAACAATTGTTGAGGCTTCACATTTACATTTACTTAAAGAGATAACAATTAGAAAGCAAGCATTTTGGGAAATAAAGGAACAAGCAATTAATGACTGGTTACATTATAAATAATGTATTGTCCATATTATTCATTTGCACTAAAGATTAAATCTGACATAATGGTAAAGTAAAATGTTATGAAATCAAACACTTGTTGCTCAAGTTGTTCATGTTTTCCTATACTTGGTAAAGTCTGTATTAAACATGCATTTATACCACACATTAACAAATTCAAAATAATAAAGTAAATGCCAGCTGTGGTGTCATGAGGAATACAAGTTTTTGTAAGAAACACAATTTAATATTGAGATAATTGGTGTAGACAAAAATCATATAAATCACACTTATCCATATTTGTCTATGATGAAATGTGGCAAAGTTGTGTAAGCTGTTCTAATTTAATTTTGTAACAACAGCCTAACCGTAATAAGTAAAGTACAACAAATTCCAAAGCCTTAAACGTAACTGTATGCTGTTAAGTTAAGACACTCAAAGTACTCTCAAGTACATTACCAGATAAAATTATAAATAAATATTCTACACAGTCGGAATTTACATCGAAGCATTAATTATTTTTTAAAGATATCTAGCAAAATATGAATTGAACAACTGATATAATAAATTTCAGCCAAAGTTCATATTCGAGTATTATGTCACAACTGGTAGTAAGCCAGATGGCCTTAAAAGAGTGCTTATCATTATTTAAAAAAAAAACATGTTTAATTCTTAATTTGCTTAAAAATAATTTTACACAAATTAAATAAAAATTCACACCCCACACAGCCATTATCTGAAAAAGCCGGGGCTTTGAAATATGAAATACTGAAAGGAAAATACATTGCTGATAGCAGGGTATCATCACAAGCTTATCTATTGCTACATGTATCAAAAACAATTCATTTCCTGCTTTATAAATTGGACACCTGGTCGGGAAATTAGCAAGTATTCCATTACAGTGTTACAATCTCAGTAAGATTCTACTAACAAAATAAAACAATATGCATGCTCTGCTTTAACTGTAACATATAAAAAAGGTTTCATTTCAAGGCGGTTTCATTCATGCCAAAATGTTTGCATTATATCTTCTAACACTGTTTCACTTTCAAACCCTTGATATATATGACATAATACTGTACGGTGGTACTGCAGTAACAGTTAAACAGAAAAGAGACACATTCTGATTACTGAGCAGATGTAAACTCCAATCAAAATAAGTAAACCGCGTACTGACCTAAAAATCATGCGAGATGGAATGTACTACGTTTAGAAAATGTACATATGCTCTAAAATGTTGACTTATGCACACACAACTATTTTAAAATGTTTGCCAATATAAAACTACACACGCTTCTCACCTTTGCGATTCGGGTTTAATACCCGTTCTCGGAAGCATGTGGTTGATTGTCACCATACCACATAGGCGGATTTTTTTTCCTGGCTCCCACCGGCCCAACCATCAACACCAGACCACACCAAAGTTGAAAATACATAAACAGCTGAATATTGCAGCTATTATAGTTATTGAAAATTCGTCCCAACTCTCGTGAGACTAATTAGATAATAAGATAGGAGGTACAAACTCCGAGTCTACACAATAAGCAACCTCAGTCGCGAAAGGACTTCAAAAACTATAAAATATATTAAAAAAGCACATATATGTGTTGATTTGTAGAGTTTGGTGTGGAATTATTGCGTCCGCTCCATATTTCTATAATGATTTACGATAGCTTAAGATTAATAGTTTGTGACAATACATTTCAGTCGCAAATATAATGCGTTTAATTAAAAAATATGTTTCAACCAATTATTGTGACTGGTCTATAATTTATTAAAAGTGATTTATTTTATTTTTCTGTCACGGAATGACAGAAAATGTTGTTAGTTTTTAATATATAAAATGTCGAGCAAATTAACATTATTTTTCGTTTTGGTCCTTTAAGTCATTTACTTCGAGAAAATATTTGTACAAAGGGATGACACTTTCCACATGGACTGGATTTTCGTTTGTTTTGAACAAACCAAAATCAATTTATATGGAAAGTGTCGTCTATGATTAGCCCGTGTGCACTGCTCAGGCTAAATCTGGGACAACACTTACCGCACATGCATTAAGACCAGTTTTCCAACGCGATCCTCTTAAAAGTAGCTTTGTAACAAGTGCCCCTGCAACTTGGTAGTGATCTGAAAGATATTGAAACTTTTAGCTTGGTATTGAGGTAAATATAATGAGAATTTGTTAATGCAAGTGTTGTTTTTTGTTTTAATAGAATTTTTATGGCATTTACAAATGGTCATATGTTGAAGAATGTTTTTGTGGTGTGTTTTAGTTTCATCTTTAATAAAAATGGCCCAATACTGATAAGTTTGGTATGAAAAAAATTGTCATATTGCGATATAGTTCGGTTGTAAATCACTGTGATAACCCAGTGATACAAAACTGCCGTCCATGATACTTGATACTATTATTAATGCAGGTAGGTAAAGTGTCGTCCCAGATAAGCCTTTGCAGTCCGCACAGGCTAATCAGGAATGACCCGTCTGCCTCAAGAGAATTGATAGGAAGAACTCCTTTTAAACGAGAAATCCATAAAAGCGGACATTTTCGTCGTTGATAAGCCTGTGTGGACTAGACAGGCTAATCTAGAGTAAAACTTTACTCACATTCTTTAAGCCCAGTTTTCATAGAACGAGGCACAATTGTATTACAGGCATGCACAGGTCGTGTTCTATTTCAATACTTAATGTGTTTGTGTTTGTATTCCCATGTTCCGTAGTGGAATATTGTTCAGATACAAGTCTCTTATTTAAAGAGGCCTTTTCACAGATTTTGGCATGTATTGAAGCTTGTCATTAATTGCTTTATATTGATAAATTTAAACATTGGATCTAAAGAGCTGCAGTAAAAAAAAAATAAGAATAAAATTAAAGAAAGAAAAAAGTATCTCTCAACTGGACTCGAACCACTCCCCCTCCCCCCCCCCCCCCCCCCGAAGTAAATCCGTGCTTATTCAATCGTTTTGCGTTGCAATGGTTTATGATTTTCATGTTTTAACTCGTAAAAAGATGCATATAATTGATATTGTAGAACATGTTAAATGTTCAGTATTACTGTTTCATCAAAAATATCATAACTACAACGTAAATTTGCGAATCTGAAACAATTGTTTTTCAATTTACCAAAACGTGAAAAGGCCTCTTCAATTGAATACACAAGTCTCAAAGTAGTTTTAACTTCTTTTAATATTCAAACTTAAACAATATCTTCAACATCTGAAATAAATACAATGGTCTACAATATTATGTAGCCAAATCCTCCCTTACAACTGACTTGTGTGTGATTTCAAGCATCTTATAATGCCGGAAAGAGACAGACATGTGACACATATACTGCGTCGGAATTTAACATATCCTATGACTATCTGATTTGCCTATACACTGAATATGACTGCATGTGGTCTAATTAAGAGGAAATGCAACGAAATTAATTTGTGGCGACGACATTTATTGACATTTCAACCTCCGAGGGAAGGAAATAGTAATGTTAAATATATTAATCGTCGGTCATGCGGTATACATGTACTCTAACCTAACAGTTTCCCGAAATTTTAAATAAACTAATTTTTATAAGATTTAAAGAAAATATATATTTTACATTATAATGCAGAACATTTAATTATAATAATTATATGTATGATTAAATAATATATATTTCATTTCTCAACTTTGTATTAATAGTTGTATATGTTCTGTGAGAATAATACTTTCTATATTAAATTAATTATGACGATTCTGTTCTATGATGTACATTTCTATATGATTTAATTTACATTCCATTAGAGTTATTTTTCATGTAATTTAATAACAATAATCTAGTTTAACGAGAATAATTTAGTACTAATAATTGTATCCTTGAATATTTTATTAATGACAATTGTGTCCTATACGATTCATAACACCAATCCTATATAATGCTTACTAACAATTGTATTATGTGGCACCCTTACGATGTAAGAGGCATTAAGTAATTTCTTTTGTCTGTTTGTCCATATGAACGTAATATTCCAAAGCTTTATTTTCAACTATTGAGTGGATTTAGTGAAAACTTTCACAGTTGAATGGACTAAATGTCTTGATGATCAGAAAGAACGGATTTTCGGCCACATAAAAGTTTAGGCAGAATGATGTCTGTTAGTCTGTTTTTCCACATGGAATGTACACATGTAGTTCCAAACTTTCTCAACTTATCTCACATGTCATGTTTTCAGCTCCTCTCATAACTCAGTTGACTTTGCTTCATTTTTTAACTGCTAAATGACCTTAATGTTAAGATGATTGTTAAAAGGGAATATTTGCTGCGGACAACTTTGGCTGAAGTGTGCCCTTTTTCTTTATTTCTTATGTGGAATATATAGAAAAGATTGTGTCCGTGCGCAAAAATTTATTGTGGGGGCATCAGTGTCTGTGACACATTTCTTGTTTTTGCTAATAACATATCAATGTGCAAAAATTTAATTTATCAGTTGTGTCTTCTCACATTATAACTGTTGACTTATAATTTATTCCATAAAGTTTGCATTAATAAGGGCTTTTTGTGATATGTTTGCTTTATAACAAGAATAAAGAACTAATTTGATTACTAGTTTATTTTTGTTTATTTAATTTATTGTGATTAACGCTGGGAAATGCATCCATGCTTCGCTCGAGACAATTTGCCACTAGATACGTAGTTTAGTCTATCATTCGAGGCAAATTCCTAGTTTTTTCTTTACAATGCACACAAGCACGACAAGCGAAAAATATCTTAAAACACCATTTAATGACATTTCTAAATGAACACCAACAATTTGGCTAACACGACAAGCAACGAAATTCAAGGCAATCACGACAAGTCGATATTCGGCTAGAACGACTAGTATTTATAAGTGTAGAATTGGTAACTTCTATGTTGTCAAATAATATACAAAATGTTTATCATTTAATGAAATCTGTGTGTCCCTTGAATAGTTCGTGTCTATTTATTGTCTTGTGAGATTCTGTACCCTGTCCTGTGTGCGTTCAACCATGTATAATGTATATAAAGTAACGTGTTTAAGATTTTTAAACAGAACAAATGAACACAATCTGCACTTATAAATTACAACTGAATCGAAATTCAGACATGATGTTACCAGAACTAAGACTCTTCGTCCATCAGGGATGAAGGGTCATGAATTTAATATTTATAATACCGAGAACAGTTTTTGTTAAAACGTATAAACAAGTATGCATTCATATGGAACATATTTGTGCGGTCAAAATATGCCTTTTATAGTTTTATAGTTTATAGTCACTTTATGACGATATACTACACTGCCTTTTCCCAAGTTGTTTTAATTTACAGAAAACATGTTGACTATATATTTGGAATAATCGCAAAAGTGTCAAATTAAAATATGCCGACCAACCTATATTTTTTGTGATGTACATAAAAAAGATAAAACATTTAATAAAACAAAAGAAAAATGAATATTGTTAACACATTCATATTTGAACTACATGTAAAATAAGAACTTTATTGTATTGTTTTCTTACAATATTTATTTTTCCTTTGTAGGAATCATGAGACCAAAAACCAACACTCAAACTCGGAAAGCGAAGCAAGCGTACCCAGACGAGACGGCAGCAACACGAATGTCCAACGTGGATGTATAATAATCTTGGATCAAAACCAAAGATGAAATATTCAATGAAGTGAAATATGAATACAAAAACACACATAATGTGTACTCATCACACAGTCCCTGTCGAAATGCTGTTGCTAGCTAGGTGAACATTAGGAGTACGATGGGATAGTGCGAGAAGAAGCGAGAGCAAGTTGTCACCTACTTATAGACTGGGACTCGACATGAAAGAAATTTAATCAGATACCCTTTGTCTGTAGAATTCCTTGTTTTAGAGGGATTACAATCAAGTAGATTGACTTGAGATAAAACAGACATTTAAATATATATTTATTCATGTGCATAATGTGTGTTTTAATTTGGCCAGTATTTAATGTTATGGAAGTTCTGAATATTTACTTCAGTCAAATAAATGTTAATGTTATGTGTTTCTTGTCGCTTTTGTAAATCCGATCACAATTTCTTGCAAATAATTACTTAAAACTTTGACCATCCTTTGGGTCAAACGTTGTTTGTATAACTCTTAAAATGTTCCAAAACTATAAAATATTTCAACTGCCAATGACAAAAGATAATAATTCCTTTTATATATCATGTGACAGAGATAATTAAGAAATTTGGGATAAAATCAATGTTTAATATAACACAAAAGCTCATTTGACTTGCTTTTTTTCGTGTGATTTGATCCATGCAGTTAAAGAACAACGAAGATTTGCTCACTCTTTGTGAGAACCAATTACATGGATTTTGCATACATTTTTAACCGATTTTTTTTGTTTTCATTCATTTTGTTTCAGAAATGAACACTACGCAGTGCATGTTGTATAATAAAAATATTAATGAAACAATATTAAATGGCATCATTAAATCACATGTAAATCACAATCTAAATAACTATTGCTATAATATAATTGTAGCACTGATAAAAAATTAAAATCCAATAAAAATAAAGAAACACAACACGTAAACATCATGGTATAAACAGATAAGATTCAAATGTTAAGTATGACTGAGATTTGATGATAAAGCTATTATCACAACTATTAAATCACGGGTAAATCACAAATAAATCACAGACAGGTGAAACCACGTCCGAGACTGTCTAAAATTAAGAAGACATTGTTTAAAGCGTCATTTAAAGCGATAAAATACAGTCAAAAGTTAATATGGTAATACATGTGCTAATGTAAATATTTCATTTATGTAAATGTTTTGTAACAAATGCTTCACTAAAATTTAACACTTCTGAAATAATATTATAATATTACTAAGATGCATGAAATATAAAATTGAATATAAAGTACTTTTTTTAATTTCTTTTTTTGTTATTTAAAACACCGTATTATCTATTACTTACTTACTTATGCGTTCCATCTTCTTATGGCCGTTATACTTGCAGTTGTGATGCAGTGATGAACTGCACTGTTTGTCGTAGGTTGTCTGGACTGCCCCACAGTTTGGTTTGAAGGGTTGTTTCTGTTTGCCAATATGTTTGGCGGGCCTCTTCCATGTTGGGGCAGCTCTGTAGTATTTGGAAGGGCGTTTGTTCTTCGGCTCCGCACTGACATGAAGCTGTTTCAGCAAGTCCAAGTCTATTCATGTGCTTTTGAAGACTACAGTGTCCAGTTCTGAGCCTGAAGATGATGGTTTGACCGTGTCTGTTGAGTTTGTCGATGCTGTCTTTCTGGGGTTGGTATCCATCATTTTTCCATCATTCCATTCTGTGGTGAATTTGTTCTTGAGTAAGATTTTTGCCTCATGGTATGATATTGGGGGTTGGGGCTGCTCCTTCTCTGATCCCTCCTTGGCAAGCTTGTCTGCAGCTTCGTTGCCAGTATTATATATAATAAAAAGAAATTTAAAAAAAAGGATAAAACTACACTTAAATCACAATTAGTCCATTTTTGCAATAAAATGTAAACTTTTTTGCTAAAAGAAACGTGTATTTATTTGAAAAAAGTATTAAAAATAAATAAAGAAGATTTTAAACAATTAAAAAATCTGAGTATTTACTAGAACAAAAAATATCAAGACTATTCTAAATTCTAAAATAAGCTGCAAAGTATTCGTCGAAGAAGTCTGATTGATGACACTTGAGACAGAACTGGATAGGTAAAAGCATGCCGACGGCTTGAACACCAATAGTACCAAATGATTTTTTTATGTCTAGTATTGTCGTTTTTGTAGTGACAGAAAGAACATCGCCTTACAAATAACCAGTTATTTTATATACATACATGTATAAGGAACCAGATACATACATGTATAAGGAACCAGATATAGTATTTTTGCAGAAGGGTATTTTCGATTATCAAGCTTTTGTTCGGTATAAAAACCTTAATTGCACATGCTGTGACAGGCATAAGTTTTTTTTATACACACAATTCATTAAATAATGACTTAATCAAGTGTTGTTTTCATTCATACAAATAAATAATCAAAATCAATACATACACAATTGTGTTGGTTTCAACTAATATCTAAATAGTCCTAGCAAAGATCTGTCAAGTGTAATTATAGATTTTTTGTCAAAATTATCATTTAACACTTACATATTTTTAGACTGAATTCACAAATTGTCATTACGTCGGTTTTACACACAGAACATCTCTGAATAGCCACGTGACGATTTTTGTAGAATACTAGTATATAGTATACTGTTCATCCGAAAATTAGGTAAACATGAAATTAAAATCTATTGGCATATAAATCACATGTGAACTTTCATACGATATGACATGTGACAATTATAATAAATCAGTGCACTTGACATGTTTGAACAACCATTTTAGGTTTGATAGATCCTTTCTTCACCTCAAGATAATAATGATTGAATAAGAGCAATATGAAAATGGACAATATGAACATTACACTACACAATTTTCAAATTATATCGATATTCCAATTCCAATTAAATTACACAATTGTTCTACTGAATTCGGAGAGGGGTTGTTACCTTATTTTGAAAACAGTTAGTGACTTCCATTTTGTTCAAAAGTAAACAAACTTTAACAGTCATGTCAACATATTTTATTTTCGTAAACTTTTGTTGGTAATACATATGTTTTGAATTACTGATATATATGTTATTATGATATTATATGTTTCTGTAAGCATTTTAGCATTTTTTGAACATTAGTCAATAGAAGCTTTACATCGTCGAAAATACCCAACACGAGGTTATAAATAACATTTCCTGTATCAGCTGTCTGCTTCTGTCTGCTTGTCATCACCAATTTTCTGTATATCCACACTGCACAGTACTATTCAGTACATATAACATTATCGCTTCAACCACGGAGCGTATATCATCTAGAGTCCGTGCTTCAACATTGCGCAGTTTACGTGGAATTATTGTGATATAACTATATTATTTTGTAAATATACATACTGATAAACATTCGTAAAACACTCGCATGCTGGTGTTATTCCCAATACTAAAATTACTCTTTCCGAACGCGTGACACTATACCCTAATATACATTGGCAATCTGTACCGCGCCATTTGGAATGTGAAAAGGAAGGGCGATGTGCCCATCGATATCTGTATAGGCTAGAGACCCCCTCCCCCCTATTCCCAGTTGCCAACTCAGTCATGATTCCCCTCTATTTCACCTTTTGAACACAATAAGTTATTTAAAAAATGTATTAATTGTAATGAAATTGTATGTTTATTCTCTTTTAGTTCTTTTTATTATAGATAACACGATATAATTAATTGGAAAAAATAACTGAAATTTTAAAAAAAGTACGTTATATTCAATTGAATATTTCATGCATCATACTAATACTATTGATGACTTCAGAAATATAAAAATTTAGTGAAGTATTTGTCACACACCATAAACATATATGTAATATGCACCTTAGCATATGTATTAGCATATTAACTTTTAACTGTATTTTGTCGCTTACAATGTCTTCTTGATTTTAGACAATCTCGAAAATAACCGGACTTTTGGAATCACAACATAACATAATGGCACAGCTTCGATCTAAAAAGACAAACATTACAACTTCGGACTAAGAGAACCTCAACACGTGATGGGCTATCATGGCCATTTTCTTTGCATCTCTGTGTCCCGGTCGACCTATCCATATTCTGTTTTGTCCACGAATTCTGGAATTTTGCTTCATTATCAGAATAAAAACTCTAGTGCGGAAAGACACATGGAAATAATATCACTGCTTACAAACGGTGCAACTAGTTCGCAGGCCTTATGTGATATCTACAGGCAAACAACCTCAGTGGTTACTATAGATATATCAAACGTTCTACAGTTGTACATGTATGTACAAAACATGAATGGCTCAGAATTGCAAACAATTTTGAAATTATTTGACACGTTCCTACATGCATGTACAGAAAATGGGCTGACGTATTTTCTCTACGGAGGATCTCTTCTGGGCGCGTATTAACACGGAGGTGTGATACCATGGGACGATGAAATTGACGTCATGATGAATGGTTCCGAGAAACACCGAGCCTAAGAAATACTTGGAAATATTCCTGGTTACAATCTTAGCGCACCAAACGATTTGCAGTGGATAATTTATTCCTCCAATCACCATAACAAATTTAATTGGCCATATATATATATATTTCATTTCGGTGAGCTCAACTCACATTTTCGACGTTGATTGGAAATATTACTTGTATCTGTATCAAAAGGCTTTCGTGTTCCCTTTAGAGCGGTTGCCGTTTCATAATATGCAAACGTTTGTTCCGAAATGTCAGAGACGTTTTCTTGACGTCAGTTATAACGTCAACTTCAGTGTTGCACCAACGTTTTTGCACAGGATATAACGCCGAATACCTATGCGCCAGTCCGTTCCTTATTCGAGCTTCATGCCTTTCTTTATATTTGTTACAAAGAGTGCTTGCATTTGCTAACGTTATTGTATGTGTTACAAAAATATGTATACAACACTTCTACAACATTGCTATATGTCGTTCAAAATTGACAAAAACTGTACTCGCCCTTTCCCAACATTCGATTATTGAAACTATATTTTTTTGACAAACACAGTACAGTTACTGTACTTTGTAATGTGTACACATACACAAACTTGGACATTTCTTAGAAGCATCGTGCGTCGTTGACGATGGTCATGCGTATTGTAATTGACACACCGTATGCTATTTAGGTCGACATTTGCACGAAATTTATGCGTAATACTTTAATATGGTCGACAGTCGTTGTTCAATATCGTGCGTCGCGTTGATGATCGTGTGTCGTGCTCGATGGATTAAAGTCGACGGTCGACTATTGCACGATACCACGGTGCCTATACCACATGACTTTTTAAGATCTGTGTTGGGAGAATAAACAAATAAGTATTTTTTCAGTAAAGTGCAACCGCGCGTTTGAACGGTTAGAAAAATTTCGGATCAGTGTGGTGACCTCGTATTACAAACGCGAGTTTGTACTTTACTAAAAAAATACTTATTTGTTTACAAAAATCATGATACCTATAGAAAGCTCTCACGAATAAGCGGGCTCTCCACTTTATCCCATTAAAAATCGTAAAATATTTAAAAGACATCCTTAAAAATGTTATCTGAGTCGCGCTTTATTCTTCCAACACAGATCTTAAAAAGTAACGTGGTATAGGCACCGTGATACTTGCGCGTTAAAATACAGTAACAACAAACAAAAGACGCTGCAAGGTGATTTGATGGTTTGTTGGGTTGTTGTTTCGGAGTAGCAAACACATATAAAATCATACCGTCGTTAATACCTATGACACAATTAACGTTCGATCTTGAAGCGGAGAGTTCCTCTTAGAATAGTAAATTAATGAGATAACACAAATGAAGAAATGACGTACTATTATGAGACTAAATTTTGAATATTAAAAAAAAACAGTATACACATGTTTATTTGGGAAGTGGAAACAGTTCTAGTTGCCAAGTGTTTGTTGAATTCTTTTCTCCAAGTCTTATATATAAGATTACTTTAATAAATGTATACACATAGTACAATACAAAGGATAGCTTGTTCGTCATTTGTCTATCAAATTCGCATGTTTTTGAAAATGTTATATCTGACGGCGTTAAAGTGTGAATTCTTCAATGACTGGGCAATGTAAATTCGTCTCCAAACACCACACATTGGTAGTGGATATAAAGGCACATATGACAAATATTTAAATTCAGTTTTTAATTTCTTTTTTATATGCATGACATAGAAAGAACACAATCAAATAGTAAAGTTTACTACAGGATAGCATCATTTGAGTCTGAAAATCTCCCAACTTTCAAGTATTTGTGGTAAATATAGATACATAGTATCGTTGGAATGGACAGCAAAGACTTCCTTTTGCGTGATGACTTGTACGTTGCGTAAATGAGACGCGCATTTGCCCAAATCCAGCACATAGTCAGACGTTTTGAGGCGGCCAGGTCCAATTCAACATAGCCGCTGCAAACGACAACCCTCACTTCCTCTTGGGTAGCACAAGTCAAGCACATTTATTACACTTTTAAAGGGAGTTGATGGAGTACTTCAAGTAAACAGTATTATGTAAGTGTTTATTATACAAATATGCCACTATTCGGATTAGTAGTTATGATTAGTGTTGATGTTTGATGCATTGGTGCATATTGAATAAACGTTTAATGATTTTGTATATCGTTTCATATGTTATAAATTTTAACAGAAATGTGGTCTGCATAAAAAATAAAAGTTATCCAGGTCTTTTTTTCCAATGGGATTTTCCCAAAAATAACAGTCCATAAAAATCTCATTGCTTCAGTTGAATACTTCATGTAGTTCATAAACCACCCAATTAATTCATGCGCTCTTGACAGAATTGTCCTGTCAGATCTATGATACCGACACACGTGGAACAATCAGTGAAGACTAGCATAGTAAAGCATAGTATTTTGTAGGTGTATCATGTAAATGAATCGCTATCACACATTTGACAGTCGTTGTTACAAGTGTAGGAACCGTTGCCAAGCACGAAGCATGGATGCATTTTCTCAGCGTTTAGCACAATAATTTTAATAAACATGCAAAACAATAGTAGAAATCATCACACTTGGGAACAACTTATTCTGCAATTAAACAGAAATAAACTAGTTCACAAATTAGTTCTTTATTCTTCTTAATAAAGCAAAACATATCACAAAAAGCCCTTTATAATGAAACTATTTTGAAATAAATTAGTCAGCAGTTACATGTATAATGTGAGAAAACTATTGATAAATTAAATTGGAGCACACTGATATGTCACTAGCAAAAACAAGAAATGTGTCACAGGCACTGATGCCCTAACAGTATTATGTTTGGGCACAGACACATTCACTATATATTCCACATTAGAAATGACAAAGGGCACAAATCAGCCAAAGTTGGTCGCAGCAAATATTCCTTGTTTAGCAATCATCTAATGTCATTCAGCATTTAAAAATGCAGCAAAATGTTGCAGGTGAATAATAAAATCAAGTCAATATTAAAAGCATGGACGGAAGTTTTGTATCACATGGTTATCACAGAGACTTACAAAAGGACAATATCACATAATGACAGTTTCTTTTCATTCCAAAATTATCAGTATTGGGTTCATTTTTATTGAAGATGAAAATAAAGCACACCACAAAACATACTTCAACATATGATCATTTGAAAATGCCATAAAAATACAAATAAAACAAAAACAACACTTACAAAAACAAATTCTCAATATAGAAACTTGAACCTAAGGTAAAAGTTTCAATATCTGTCAGATCACTACCAAGTTACAAGGGCACAAAGCTACTTTTATGAGCCTTGCGCTGGAAACATGGTCTTAATGCAATTGCGTTATGTGTTGTCCCAGATTTAGCCTGAGTGTTACACACAGGCTAATCATGGATGACACTTTCTGTATTTACAGATTTTTTTTTTTAACCCTTTGCATGCTGGGAAATTTGTCGTCTGCTAAAATATAGTCTGCTAAATTTCTAAAATTAGCATTTTCTTCGATTTTTTCAAAGAATACTGTCAGAATAGCAAACAGTTTGGATCCAGATGAGACGCCACGTTCTGTGGCGTCTCATCTGGATCCAAACTGTTTGCAAAGGCCTTCAAAATTCGGTTCCCGCACTGAAAGAGTTAAAATAGGTTGCTTGTAAATGAAAATCCAGTGCGGATGGCACATGTCATCCCTGATTAGCCTGCGTTGACTGCCCCATGTGCCAGAGTGGGGCTCATATCAGACATCAAATTCCTCTGGCATTCATTAGAAATTTCTCACTTAATAATTAATATCAGTTTGAAGTCATCCATAGAAGTATTTTTGAATCATTAAATATATTCCAACAAACAAATATTCTCATCAATTAATAAAGTTCCACTGGTTAAAAAAATCAATTGTGTGCAGTACACAGCGCTAAGTCCAATAAATGTGTAAGTAGGTAAGTAAAAGACCTGCTTCAGTATTCACAAAGTCCCTGGGGGAAATTTTACGGATAATCCTTAAACTCATACCTAAATTTTCTGGCTTATTTTCGTATAAAACTTTGAACATTAAAATATCTAAAACATGTTCTTATTGTTAACATTGCTTATATTTTATCATTTTGTAACCAGAAAGCATTGGATTTTATATAACAAATTCAATTTGCTCTCAAATAACCATACAATTTTCCTAATGAACTTTTAACAACTAGTGTCCTGCCAAGCTTTGTGAATACAAGCCCCTGAATCTACATGACTTTCTGTGGAGCAGGCAAGGCCATGGGTATTGGCTCGAGCTGTGCAGGCTTGAGTGGCACCTGCTTCAAGATGGCCTCGTACTGGAGGGCATTCTGCTTGCGCTCCTCTGTAAGCCAGTGCAGCATCTCTATACGGTCCCACTTCATCTTGTCTTGGTACGGGCGACCCTGTGGCAGAATCATGGGCCATTAGGATAACTAAGCTATGACATTCCGATTCAGTGGCGTCAGGCAAACATGGGTTTTATGACAGATGGGGCCTGCATAGCTTCAGACCAGCCTGGGCATCTGCGCTGTTTGGTCTAGAGCTAGGTTGAACGGCTATGAGGTCACAAAATCTTCTGTGACTTAACAGCGGACAGCGTTGCTCCTGACCAGACTGCGCGCATGCCCAGACTGGTCTGGAACTAAGCTGATAACATATGAAATAAGACTCATTTTTGCATAATGCATATCAATTGGGTTTTCTGGTACCAACACTGTTGCATAGTTTAAACCTTTTTATTTTTGCCGGATTGCTTCGAAAGCCATTGGCTTATAAAGACACTCTTGAGACAAATCCCAGTACTTAGGGTCGCAAGACGGTTTACAAAGCCCATTATACCACTGCAATTGCATCACAGTTTATTTACCCGTAAAGTTGTTGTAAATTTATTTCTAGTCATGTGACATTATTTTGCATTTTTTCAACATTTGTATGGTGGCAAAGATACTCTTTTTTTTAACCAAATTTTCCATAATTGGAGATGGTAAATGGATAAGAATAAGTAGTATTTAAAACCAAATAACATATTTAGACAATTGTAATTGTTAATGACAGGATATATGGTAGTACCCAGCATACTTGCAGAAGCACACATTTGTTTTAACGTATTTTCAATATGAAGTTGTTTTTTTTATATTTGAATTCAACTATGTGCCATACTGTATTAAGTACTCCATGAACAGAAATCAGATAATAAATGCAATTACTTAATTTGCAAAGTAATATACATCTATTGATAATACTAACTGATACAGGATGCACTTCTTCCTAATTTCAATGTCTGGAAGTACAAGAACACTAACAATAGGTATAGATTTAAGCCTCACTCTTGGAAAAAGGGGCTTAAAGCGGAATGCACAGGCTTATCTGGGACCTAACTATATGCATATGCATTAAGCCCAGTTTTCCCGCAACTGGCTCATAGGAAAGTTAAAGCTGCCACTGTACCTTGTATGTTATAACATCCTTAAAGTTCTTCCTGATGAAATCCAGCTCCTGTTTAATGTCAGTATCTATAGCATCTATCCTCTGAAATGTCAACATGTAAACATGAGTAATGTGCAAGTCTGGATTATGATCCAGAAATATACTTTGTTTCTTTTACAATTAGGTTTAAAGTTGTAAAATTTGGAATGCTTAATATTCTAAAAGTTTTAATATCTTCATGCAGGATTTTAACAGTCCCATGAAAAATATTTTCAGACAGGTCCTAACCCATCAGAAAGGGCCATTCATCAATTTTAGTAGGAACTTTTACAAACCCTTTCAGCAGAAACACAGACGTTAGCATGCATACACACTGCACGACCACTGTGAAAGATGTACATGTATTTAGCTTTAAATTTACATAAGCTTTTACTATACAAAAACCATTTTCTCAGAACCCCTTTGATAGAAACTAACCAAACTAAAGTTTTTTCATATAAGGCAGATTTTATGCTTTATGAGGAAAACCAATTGAGACAAATGGATTTATAAGTTAAAGCATCATATAAAATAATTTGGCTACATTTTGCTTAAGTTATTATTACAATGGTTTCTAAAAAGAATCTTGTTTTGACCTTATAAATGTAGCTTCGTTGCTGTGCTTCTTTTAATCTTTGAACTGAACTTCGCTTCTGGCCTGAAATATGAACGCTTGACATGTAGTTTTTTTTCATTTTAATAGAAATAGCTGTGACAAGTATAAACAAATTTTTATTCATATCTTCAGTAACAGAATATGCATGAGTACAAATAGAATAAATAATTTTTATGAATATGCTTTACTAATATTAAAATATAGTTTGTTTAAATCATGTTTTTATTTCTGATATTAACTGGTTTAGTTGTAAAAATATCACTTTTGCCTTGCACTTTCAAAATAGATTTTGACACAGAGAACTTTCTGAACAAATTTAAGTCAATTGAACAGCAAAAGGTTCATGTGCTATTATTATTATACTAAACTTAATCTGCGTTCAATATGTAACAAAATGAAAGCTTCAATTTAACATTTCTTCTCATTGTTCAATCTTTTTATTTGAGACTGAGTTTGAGATTGAGGACTTGTAGTTGTTTAGCCTAGACCCTATTTCTTAAAAAAAAACTTGAAGTCTGTAAAAAAAATTGGCTTAAGCGCGTATTTCATAGATTCATTTCTACTGTTTCAGGTTCATGGTTTTGATAGCAAGTAATTTATTTATGAATAATTTTCATCTTAAACTCATACTTTATTTAAAATGAAATGTTTGCATGATCATCATCTCACTATGAAACAGTGAGTTTAAGCTAACCCTTTTGATACAGATATTAGAATATTTTAGAAAATAAGGGCCTTATATCCAAGCCAAGGGTCGGCTGTGAAACAGTTGTAACTGCTTAAAAAATCTGAGAAACAATATGCCTCATTTTGGGAAAACGAGGTTTAATGCATTTGCCTAAAGTGGCATCTCGGATTAGCCTGTGTAGACTGCACAGGCTTATCAGGGATGACACTTTCCACTTTTATGGTATTTTTAGTCTGAAGAAACTGTCTCATTAGCAAAAATAAAGTTTAAGCATAAAGTGTTGTCCCTGCACAGGTTTTCTCAGACTGCTCAGTGCTTTGATCTCGGTGTACCTTTTTCAAAGAATCTGTTGGGATCTGAAGCGGTGCGTTCAAACTTCTCGAGTTTCACAAGAAGCTCTTCCCTACGGAGGATCATTTGAGTCACCTTCTCCCAGCGTTCAATCGCCTGCACAGGGGAGACAAATAGACAGAGCAGAGCACATGAGCAAAGAGTTGGAAATAAATAATTTAGACCAGTATAGTTAATTAATCATTCGACAAAGGACAATTATTTCATTTTTAGAAGCATTACATCTAAGAACAAGACTATTGCCAAGCAATATATGTTCCCTACCGCCTCCACCATTGTCAGAAATTCCACCATTGTCAGAATTTTTTTATATTTGTTTCCATAGCAATCAGAATTTTTGACGTAGGAACAAAATGAAATGACATGCATAATGTCCATATTGCCATCTATCCATGTTTCAAGTTTCATGAAAAAAAAGAAGAACTTTTAAAGTTATCGCAGGATCCAGAAAACTACCATTTTCAGCAGTATTTCTAGTCTATTTGTTGCCATAGCAACGAGATTTTTTACCTAGGAACAAAATGAAATGACGTGCATAATGTCCATATTGCCATCTATCCATGTTTCAAGTTTCATGAAAAAATATGAAGAACTTTTAAAGTAATCGTAGGATCCAGAAAAGTGTGACAGACAGACTCACAGAGCAAAAACCGGTGAAACCGGTAGGGGACAATTAATAATTTGTATACCAAATTACGCCCTTAAACATATAAAGTTTGGTGAATATCAGATACAAAATGTGGGGCAGAGAAACAGGAAACCCAAATATTTTCTACAAACAAAAATACCAAACAACAAATAGATCGACTGACATAAGCCAGCCTGAGTAAACCATCATCTTCCATGGAGGACATTATAACTGCAAGCTCAGAAAAGCAAGTGTTAGCATGGAAGACAGTGTCAGTCGTTCTTACCTCTGCAAGTTTACTGAAGAACTCGTTGCAGCTGTATTTGATGGCCATGTCAAGCTTGAGGCTGTCTGGCATCTCAAGGTTGTTCCAGACCTGCTCCAATCGGTCCTGGGGGGTCAACGGGGCCTCACCAGCCTCACTCTGCTGAAATCACCGTGGTAACCATGCATCAACGGGTCAGAAAGTACCATTGATTGAGCCTCACTTTGGGAAAATGGGGCTTAATGCATGTGCATAGTTTCATTCTAGATTAGCCTCTTCAGTCCACACAGGTGTATAAGGGACGACTCAGTCTTAACTGGATTTTCATAGAACTTCTTTTAAACAATAAATACCATTTAATCATCCAAATGAAAGTCAATTTCAAGGTCAAAATAAGGTCTGGTAATGTGATAGTGGTGAGAATGTTCATAGATGAAATCCATTTAAGTATCAAAGGCTTGTATCATGCTGTACTGATGTTAAGCAGAACTCTTTATTTAGGTTAAACAAAACAATTTGGACTTGCTGAATTATTTTAAGTTAAAAATTAGATAAACGTGAAGGTAAAAATAAGACTGCACAGGCTAACCTTGGACAACACTTTACATATATGCTTTAACTCATTACCACTTAGATATGTATTTTGATGCATTTGTAGTCCCTTAGAAAGTTTAATCTAAATAGAGACCTTTCTCACTAGATTCAAGTTCTTAAGGCTTCATTTCCAACCCTTAGATGAGCAGCAAAAAGCATAAAACCTAAGCAGACTGTGAGTTGCTTGCAGGCTGTTTTGGCTTTATGCTGTTTGCACATAACCATTGTCACTTTGCTTCTGATTGGGAAAGGGTTTAGACCAGATTTCCAAAAACTAGGTCTTAATTATCTCAACCATAGGTATTATCTGTAACTTACCACTGAAGATCTGTCTGTTTCTATCTTGCTGATGGTCGTCAATGTGGTCACCTTAGAGGCACGTGACACTGTGATGTCCCTTTAAGAAACAGACCATAACTTAGCCACTTTCAAATTGAAAATTGTACGTATATATAAAAAATTTTTTATAAAATTATACCTTTGCCACACATAGCCATGACAGCATATTTTTGTAAACACAAGATGGTCACATCAAAAAGGTTTTTACTTAAAGTATTAACTTATTAACTTTATGGACAGAAAATGAAAGTCGGGATGAATATTCAAGTATCACAGTAACCATTTCTAGTTACTAGGTAGGTAGTATTTACTGACAGATATTTAAGTTTGGAATGGCCTTGTGCTGTGGGAGGGGGGGGGGGGGGGGGGTCAGAGTACCCAGAGGAAATCCCAATTGTCCTCTATGGTGACAACTAACAAAACTCACATTCTTGAGGTAACTTACTGCCGAGACTTCTCCATTTTAGCAGACTGCCTTGCTGCTGCCCGTTCCTTCAGGGTCTTGGCTGAGCGCTGAGTGTCAGCAGACTTGGGCGCCTTGCTGGAACTATCCTCATCCTCCTCTGTGAAGAGATGCAGATGTTTCCACACATGTTGACCATATTTATATTAATTTATTTGAAATTTCCAGTATTTTCTTCAGCTTTAAAACTCTGATTATATATGAGCCTTGCTCTGGGTGGACATGGTTTAATGCATGCACGTAAAGTGTTGTCCCAGAACATGGTTTTTTTTTTTTAAAGGAAGTATATTCTTAGCAAAAGTACTGTGTAAGCGGAAAGTTTCATCTCTAATTCGCTATTGTCATCACTAATCTAGGACGACACTTTAAACACATGCATGGAGCTCCATTCTCCCCACATGCATGGAGCTCCATTCTCCCAGAGGGAGGCTGAAATATATCATGTTTCTTCATGCAACCCTTGTTCACACATGCCAAGACGAACATTAATTGATTCAACATATTAAATGGTTTTCTCCAGCTGATGTGTTTAAGTTTTAATACAATTTTTCTTAAAATTGCACACAGTTAAGACAAAGCCTGTGTAGTGTAAACAGTGGGATGAAGTTACAGTTTAGACAGGCTTATTTTAATACATACTAAATGTAGCATTATCTTTATATAAGATATGGCACAAGTTGTCATATCATACCATATTTTATCAAACGAGTTTAGGAATTTTGTCAGTAAGCGAGCTTTGGCGAGCTTACTAACGAATTTCCTGGACGAGTTTAATAAAATATGGTATGATATGACGAGTGTCAGATCTTTTTTATCACATGCTTTTAAATGAGCAAATTAAATAAATATTTACGCAAACATACTGATAAATTCCAAATGTTGTTTACATTTTGTGACGTCATTTGACGTTGCAACGTCATTTCAGCAAAATAACAAAATGCGATTGGTCAATAAACGAAAACTAAGCCAATGAAAACGCTTAAAAATATTGTATTACACATGTGTAATATAAAAAAATATGTAATGGTTGTATTACATGAGAAACAGGGTATAGCATGTGATAAAAAAGACTACGTCTTGCATATTGCGTAATATGTCTATTGATCATTGATATTTTGTAAATACCAGCCAGATGTGTTTTATTTCTTAAAGATATAGTGAAAAACAATCGCAAAACAAAAGGTTTGAAAAGTAGAATTGTTAAATTCTTTGAACACTGATATCAAGAAAAATAAATCTTATACATTAAAAAAAATCCAAGTTGACAGAAGGCACTAAAAAAGTTCCCTTTTACCCCACAGAAGCTCACTGTTACACTAACCGCAGATAAAGATATTGTCAAACTTAGTTACTTTGCAAGAAATCCAACATAATTAATCTAAAAAATAACTTTTTATAAAACAAGAGATGTGTTCGTCAGAAACACAAAGCCCCCAAATGCCCCGCTTTCAAGCCATATATTTGAACTTTGACCTTGAAGGATGAACTTGACCTTGACCTTTCACCACTCAAAATGTGCAGCTCCATGAGATACACATGCATGCCAGATATCAAGTTGCTATCTTCAATAATGCAAAAGTTATGACCAAGGTAAAAGTTTTGGGACAGAATGACAGAGAATGACAGACAGACAGGCCAAAAACAATATACCCCCGATCATTTGATCGGGGGGGGCATAAAAATCCATTAGGATAATCCCAGAAAGCAACCATACGCATTCATAGAAACACAAAATGTAATTAATTAGTATAGTTGTACCTGCACATGTGGAATAGAAATATAACTGGAAAAAGGGATAAGGCACCACTTAAATTTTTGTAAGGATGAAATAAAACAAACCCATCTACATAAAGGATGCTGTTAACTAATCTACCGGTATAGTCACAATTTGTGGTTTGACAAAACACTGGTATATGTGAGATATTAGTTGTGTGGTTGTTAAAAAGGATGATCTACATAAAACCGCCGCTATATAAATGGCAGTTAACAAATAAGAGCCTCACTCTGGGAAAACAGGGTTTTATGCATGAGCAGAAAGTGTTGTCCCAGATTAGCCTGATCAGTCCACACAGGCTAATCAGGGACGACACTTTCCGCCTAAACTTGATTTTCGGTAAGGAGGGACTTCCTTGAAACTAAAAATACCATTAAAGTGGAAAGTGTCGTCCCTGATTAGCCTGTGCGGACTGCACAGGCTAATCTAGGACGACACTTTACGCACGTGAATTAAGCAAAGTTTTCTCAGAACAAGACACATATCAGCAACAATCCTGTTTCAAGTTTGATAACTTGGGTTCCATTCCTTGTCACCATTATGTCCCTTTTGGATTCAAGTAAAATACCTTGGACAGGTTCCAAAACTTCTGCTATTTGTTCTGCTTCCATTTCTATTCAAGTACAATTTGTTAACAGGCTATAATACATGTAATGATGCAAATGCAAAAATCTGTGTTTGACAAATGCACATTGCCCCGCATTGTGATAAATAGTCCTTTTTTCGACAATATCACAGTAAAAAACAGGTTGGGCGATATGTGATGACATCAAATCATCATCAGTAACAATCCTGCAAGTATCAATTTGTTGCTGCATGCTGTAACACTAATGCATTACGAAAAAAAAAGTGAGCATGCCGTACCACTAATCAGCCATTCTAATTTTTTTGGTGCCATTTACCTTGCAAAATAGTAAAAAATTATTGTCATTAGATCATACAATCAGAAAAAGTTTTCAAGAAAACAGTTATTCAAGAGTATGAACATTTTATTGTTCTAATCAATTATTTACCGTTTGCAAAATATTCACAATCGTATTAATAAGAGTATTTTTCAAGTAACGAAAGTTAAACTTCTACTTGGATCATTTTATTGTCAACCCCTCTGTTCTGGAGATATATATCGGAAATTTCTAGCAAATGACGATAACACCAACACATTCCAACGTATAGTACGATAGAATGATGATAAAAATCACCAATTTTATCATAGATTTTGTTATACAGTTATTCCTTCATTTTGCATTAGTTACATTGACATTGCTAGAAAAGGAAAGATCAACAGAATAATTTTGTATAATTTATTTGAACCAGCCATGTATTATGCATTTGACATAACAGCATGACAATCACTAGAAACCAACGTATTTGCTGTGAAACACTTAAACAAACAAACAAAAGTAAAAAGTAACGGAAGTTAACAGTAACATCAACTTTTTAACAAGAGCACAGCATAACGGGTGCCACGCTCGGCTGCAAAAGCTTGTCAGAATTTTTTTGTTTTTTTAGAGGTCACAGTGACCTTGACCTTTGACCTAGTGACCCAAAATGGGTGTGGCGTGTAGAACTCATCAAGGTGCATCTACATATGAGGTTTCAAAGTTGTAGGTGGAAGCACTTTGATTTTAGAGGCAATGTTAAGGTTTTTGTTAAAGTTTTATATTAGAGGTCACAGTGACCTTGACCTTTGACCTAGTGACCCAAAAATGGGTGTGGCATGTAGAACTCATCAAGGTGCAACTACATATGAAGTTTCAAAGTTGTAGGTGGAAGCACTTTGATTTTAGAGCCTATGTTAAAGTTTGATATTAGAGGTCACAGTGACCTTGACCTTTGACTTAGTGACCCAAAATGGGTGTGGCATGTAGAACTCATCAAGGTGCATCTACATAATATGAAGTTTAAAAGTTGTAGGTGGAAGCACTTTGATTTTAGAGGCAATGTTAAGGTTTTTGTTAAAGTTTTATATTAGAGGTCGCAGTGACCTTGACCTTTGACCTAGTGACCCAAAAATGGGTGTGGCATGTAGAACTCATCAAGGTGCAACTACACATGAAGTTTCAAAGTTGTAGGTGGAAGCACTTTGATTTTAGAGCCTATGTTTAAGTTTGATATTAGAGGTCACAGTGACCTTGACCTTTGACCTAGTGACAAAAAAATGGGTGTGGCATGTAGAACTCATCAAGGTGCATCTACATATGAAGTTTCAAAGTTGTAGGTGGAAGCACTTTGATTTTAGAGCCAATGTTAAGATTTTAGCACGACACCTACGGCGGACGAGCTGGCTATGACAATAGCTCGGATTTTATCCGAAAAACAGCCTCGCTTAAAATGGGCACAACATTTTAAATTCTTATTGCAGGACAATCCAATTTGCAAAACTTCTTATCATACAAAACAATACCTGCAAGTTTAAAAGTTGTACAATAAACAAGAAATGTGTTTGTCAGAAACACTATGTCCCCTTCCACGCCGCTTTGAATTTTTTTGTCCTTTTTTTTTATACCTTTGACATTGAAGGATGACCTTGACCTTCCACCACTCAAAATGTGCAGCTCCATGAGATACACATGCATGCCAAATATGAAGTTGCTATCTTCAATATTGCAAAAGTTATGGCAATGTTAAAGTTTGACCAAACCAACAGACCAACAGACAGGGCAAAAACAATATGTCCCCCACTATAGTGGTGGGGGACATGGTGGCGGACATAAAAAGAGTAGTAAAATGCCTGCCAACAAGTTTGTGTCTACAGGCAGATGGACAGATGGACGGACTGACAGGCGTCCAGGATGATTCCAGTACATTACCCTGTACTTTATAACACAGAAAACAATAAACGACTATTGGGGATTTTTAAGAATCTGTCTCTTGATAATGTGTCAGGAGTTTCATTTTTTCCTATATGTTAAAACTTAAGTAGTTCCCAGTTAACTGGTTCCTCTTTTTTTCCTAAACTTCTAGCACTTGCTGCCTGCCCAGCTCACCCATAAGTACAGAGTGGACATTATTACTGGTTCCCTATTTCTCCTCACGTTCTAGCACTGGCTCCCTGCTCAGCCTACCAATGAGTACAGAGTTGACATTTTTACTGGCTCCGTATATCCCCTCACTTTCTAGCACTGGTTCCCTGCCTGGCAAACCCATGAGTACAAAGTTGACATTGTTACTGCTTCCCTACTTTCCCCTCACCTTCCAGCACTGGCTCCCTGCCCAGCAAGCCCATGAGTACTGCAGAGTTGATATTTTACTGGTTCCCTATTTTCCCATTACCTTCAATCACTGGCTCCCTGCCCAGCCCGCCCATGAGTACAGAGTTGACATTCCAGAAGCCCTCCTGGTACTCGGCCTTGGCTGCCTTCATCTCCTCAAGCTTCTTCTCTTTCTCTCTGAATATACAAGTAGAACTGGGCTAAATGCATGTGTGCAAAGCATCGTCCAAGATAAGCCTGGGCAGACCATACAGGCTAATCAGGGACGACACTTTCTGCCTGGACTTGATTTTTGTGAAGAAAGGACTTCCTTTAAACAAACAAATCCATATTTGCCAAAAATGTAGTCACTGATTAGCCTGTGTGAACTGCACAGGCTCATATGGGCAGACACTTTATGCACACCCATTTAGCCCAGTTTTTCAAGAATGAAGCTCATATTGAAGAGACTAATCACATTTTTAAAAAATGGCAATTTTCACACAATTTTTCAAAGATTTAATATAAGACTGTACGCATTATATTTAAACAATTAACTAAAACTCCGGAATAATCAAAATTTATATTTGTTCATTTATGGATAAACCTCAATCAAAATTGGGAAACTAATCAAAGTGTTTGTAAAAATTTCATCAATATTAAAAGTTATCAAAACTGTTCGGTATGATAACCATGAACCAAACTCACATGCTTATTGGAACGGGGATTGAACCCGTTAAAGCACCATAAGTTCTATTGCCTGCATATAATGGTGGGGTGAAGGCTTGTGCTTTGAGAAGTCCCTAATTGGAGCCCCAGGGAAGGCACCTTTTTCATTTTGTCTTTCCCTTGTTGAAAAATTATTTACAACTAATATAAATATGACAGTTTTGTTTGTTAATTCATATAATGACATTTGTCAAAAATACAAATATCTGTAAACAAGTTTTTGAACCTTGTCCTGGAAAAACTGGGCTTAATGCAAGTGCGTTAAGTGTCATCCCAGATTAGCCTTTGCAGTCCACACAGGCTTATCTGGACGAATACTTTTCACCTAAACTGGATTTTCTTCAAGAAGAGACTTCCTTTAAAACAAAAAATAACATAAGATAAAGTGTCATCCTTTATTAGCCTATAGGGACTGTACGGGCTTATCTGCAATGACACTTTGTGCACATGAGTTTTTGATAAAGATTTTTTTCCCATTTAGGCTTAGATAATCGTATAAAGTAGATATGAGATTCAGGTTTACATGATACGTCTTACTAGTTAGCCATTGTGTTTATATATTAGTTTTAACTTAAGTGATACATTACACAGATAATTCATAGACATTTTGAAACAGTCAACTCTTAAATTGTTCCAAAATTTAAAAAAATACCTTTTTTATTAGCTTGTTATTATAAATTATATGCCTCTGGCAATATACCGAGCCAATTGTCAACTAGAGCTTTGTCACAGACGTGACGAAAACCCCCACATGCCGCATTGACACAGAATATTTTGCATGTTGTCTTCACATAAAATAGCGGACACCATGCTCAATGTTTAAAACACACTAAGTGACCCCGTTACCTAGTTTTTGACCAGGCATGGCCCATGTTCGAACTTTACCTGCACATCATCTAGATACAACTTCTGACCAAGTGTGGTGAAGCTCGGATGAAAACTACTTAAATAAGAGAGCAGACACCATGCTGAATGTTTAAAACGCACTAAGTGACCCCGTCACCTAGTTTTTTACCCGGCATGACCCATATTCGAACTTGACCTAGACATCATCAAGATACAACATCTGACCAAGTTTGGTGAAGATCGGATGAAAACAACTTGAATTAGAGAGCGGACACTTAATACGGACCGACAGACAGACCTACCGACCAAAACTATAAGCTCACTCCTATATACCCCCCTAAACTTCGTTTGTGGGGATATAATAACGTTTGTAAATATTAGAAAATTGCACCATGCACATGTTTGACTTTTGACCTTTAGTGTGATCTTGTCATTTGCCCAATGGGTTACAGGCTTTCTATACATTGTGGTCATTTGTGGTAAATTATATTAAATTTGCATGATGAGTTAAGAAGTTAACAGTCCGCACAGGCTAATCAGCCATAACATTTATCACTTGTATGGAAATATCCATTTAATGGAAGTCTGTTCTAAACTAAAATAAAGTGTGGGCTGAAATATGTCGTGTTTGATTAGCCTGTGCAGACTTCACAGGCTAATCTTGGACGACACTCCAGGCACATGCAGTAGGCCCAGTTTTGACAAAAAGAGACTCATATTTTGCCAACTGCCACTTACTTGTGTATGGACTGTTTGCTGGAGTGAGTGGCGCGGCTGGCTGAGGGTTTGTGTGTCACATGGTGGACCGTGGTGGTGCCAAGGGTGGCTGGCAGGCCAGTCGGCGCAACCTGATCCTCCTCGTCCTCATCTTCATCACCAGAGTCGTAGAAGTGGAACACCGCCCCCATGTAGTCTGTCTCCTGTGTAAGGGAAACATTTTATGTTCCCAGTTTTCAATAGGATTTCACGCATAAGATGACTGACCTACATGAATAAGGGCTAGTGGAAGAATTACTGTACTAATAATTTCATATACAATCACCACACAGGATATGTTGCTGGGTCTGGTATCACAGGAATTGAGTAACTTTCAGGCTGTTCAGGTTTTATGCTATTAGCTGCTGAAAGTATCTTATGGTTGAATTTAAAGCTCGTTAAACGTGAATATAGTAAAAAAGGTCTTTAATTTAATTGTCTCAGGGACTACATATGGGTCAAAATGTGCATGTGGTCTGCACAGGCTAATCTGGAACAGCACTTTACACACATGAATTAAGCCACAACATACCTGAGTTGAGAGATACTTGAGATAGTCATCGCTGGTGATGGTGGACTTCCACCACTGGAGCCACGAGGCGTACGTGCGCGCCACCTTGTCCTGCACGTAGGACGGGAACTCCTCAGTGGCCGTCACCAGCTGGGACATCTTGGAGGGATTGCGCAATACCTCGTGAACTTTGTCCATGTTGGGGGTCTGGGGAGAATAGAAAGCAAGGCACTTAAACAGACTGTGTAGGTAAAGAAGTTGCTAAATCAGCCTTAATGTGGGAAAATGGGGCTAAATGCATGTATTTTAAGTGTAGTGCCATATTAGTCTACACAGGCCCATAAGGGATGACACTTTTCATCCAGAATACAATTTTTGTTTAGAAATTTCTTAACGGCTGAAAGTGTCTTCCCTGATAAGCCTGTGCAAACTGCACAGGCTAATTTGAGAAAAAACCTTCAGAACAGGCATTAATGCTTAAGCTAAGTTTTACCAGATCAAGGCTCAAAAGCAATGTGGATAAATAAATGGCACTATTGTTATTGCAGTTGTTTTCTTTTCATAATAATGGTAGCAAAGTACTCAAAATGTGTTTAAAAATGTGTTGATTTGTAATAAATTTTAATCCAGAACTAAAAGTCCAATGACTGTGAATGATCTTGTTGTGGTGTTTTTATCTGAAGGGCAAAAGATGTGAATGTTTATGATGAAAATGGAATTAACACATGTGCTAAGTTTTTTTCTAAACGCATTACAAAGAGTGAAATTATACAGTTAGATGCTATATACGTTGCCATGAAACCCCGGCATAGTGCAATGGCTGGGAAGTTCATACACCAAATGTGCAAGAAAACGCAATTTAATCTTGTACATAACAAAACAGAGAAAAGCAAACACATTTCAATATTTCTTTACTAATCTAAAGACATTCCTCTATCAATGCACACGTCATACAACATAAACAATCTAATAAGTTAGCCTTGTTCAGGGAAAACTGGGCTTGATGCATGTGCGAGAAGTGTCATCCCAGCACATCATCCCCAGTCATCCCAGCACATCATCCCCAGTCATCCCAGCACATCATCCCCAGTCATCCCAGCACATCATCCCCAGTCATCCCAGCACATCATCCCCAGTCATCCCAGCACATCATCCCCAGTCATCCCAGCACATCATCCCCAATTGTTCTGTGACAATCTGCCAGTTACTGAGTTTGTGCATTTCAGTAATGTCAAAACAGAGGATTAGGCAATATTTATTACTGAAGATATTTTGTCTGCTAAAATGCAATGAAATTTCCATATTTTACAAGCCTCATAAATAACACACTGTCATAGAAAACACTACAATACACTCATACAAAAAGGAATATTAACAGAAGAAAATACTCATATAGTGCACAGTATGTTTTCAAAAGAAATACAGTTCATATGATACTTAATATATGTGTTCTTATTTAAGCCATATTTTGCTGGAACAAAGGGCTTTTAACCTAAAAGAGGAAATACAACAGAAAGTCTAACACTTTGGAATAATGTTTGGAGAGTTAAGAGGGAAAGCAAAGATGGACATGTACTTGAACTACTTATTGTAATCAATCATCAGATAATATATAAGTACATTGTAAGTAAGTATTGTTCTGCAAGGGACTAACAGTTGGAACACAATTATATTTGGATAACAAAAAGTGGTTGAACAAAACACTATAAAATGATTTACACATACACACAAGCCTGTGTCATTCCTAGACCAGAAAACATATGCAATACACAGAGTGAATGCACACATACTTACAATATTGGGTATCATTTCAAACTGAACAACAAAATAACCTTTTATTGAACATCAACAGCAAGCAAACATGTTATATAAGGACCAAAACAGCTGTCAGTACACCAAATAATTCACACAACATAATACATACAATTAAACAATATCAACATTGATCCTCCAACCCTGGTTGAAACAACATGATTGTAATTGTCTTACTAATATATGTATCCCGGAAAAAGCAACTTTTTGGAAAAACCCATTAATCTGCTGGTACAAATAAACATAACCCATTTATAATCCTTTCAAAATCACACACTGTATCAACCGTTACTATTTAAAGTAAGCGATTATTGGTTGATTTAATGGACCAGCGTTGTTTGTACAAGGGTGATTAGTGGGTTTTTCTAAACTTGTGCTTTTCCGGCATCAGTCTATTGCCTCAAAACATCAACTTTCAAGGCCTGAAGGTACTAAATGCTTTGATGATTAAATTTTTCAAGCATTAACTGGGATTGTAAATATGTTACTAAATGCTCCAAAACATCAATTTTAATGGTTTTACTCAATGTTTAAAAACATGTGATCGTTATTGTGTTACTCAACACTGCAAATTATCAACTTTGATTGGAAGAAGTTACTCAATGCTCTGAAACATAACTTTTATGGTGTTACAAAATGTTTCAAAACATCACATGTTATTGTTATTGTGTTATCTAAAACTGCAAAATATATAATTTCATTGGAATCAAGAAACTCTTTGCTCCAAAACATCAACTTGGATTGCATGCTTGTTACCCCATGCTTCAAAACATCAACTTTGATTGCAAGCTAGATACTCAATGCTCCAGAAATCAACTTGTAGTGCATACTGGTAACTCAATGCTAAAAAATATACATTGATTGCATGCTAGTTACTCAATGTTTCAAAACACCAACTTTTATTGCATGCTAGGCATACCATCAACTTATGTGGCACTCTTGTTACTAAATTGTCCAACACAGCAATTGAGATGGAATGCTGGTTACTTAATGCTCCAAAAACTCAACAGTGACAGCATACTAGTTACTCCAAGTTTCAAATCATCAAAATTGATTTCAAGCTTGTGATTCAATTTTAAAAATCTATAACATAACAACAAGGCAGTAAAAGATAAGGACTGATCGCCAATCATTTAAGAAACACTTAAAACCTGGATTTTAGTGTTAGACACTTTTTGTCACTTACAAACACTTGTCTACATTACAGCATTTGTTGTGTTTGAGATGGACTTAAGAAGCTATGATACTAGTAAATTTTTGCAAAGCATCAAGATTTTCATAATAGAACCACAAAAATTATCAATGGTTCAATGCACAAACAGAGTTATAAATGGATATTAATATAAAATTACTCTTTGACCATGAAACACTTGTTCTACACCTAAAAAAATATTCTTAAAGATTATTGTTTTCAAATCATGACTATCAAGCAGTGGACAATAAAAAAATGCAATAAAATATGTATGAGACGCAATGGAAATAATACCACTTCAGTCTGATTTGTCCTAAAAACTTAACACTTTCATGCATATGAGCCTTGCTCTGTGAAGAGGAGGTTTAATTTGTGTGCAAAGAGTGTTGTCTGAAATTAGCCTGTGCAGTTTGCACAGGCTAATCAGGGATGACACTTTCCGCTTGAATGATATTTTTCATTTAAAGAAAGTTTTTTCTTAGCAAAAATCTAGTTAAGGCGGACAGTTTTGTCCCTGATTAAACTGTGCTGACTGCACAGGCTTATTTTGGACGACACTTTCCGTACATGCATTAAACCCCCTTTTCACAGAAAACGGCTCATATTATTTTCTTCTTTTCTAAAAATGTTTGTTTGATATTTACAACATAAACACTTCTCTTAGAACATGTAGACATGTTTGCCCAACAATATTTACTGTGAAGCATTCTCACAATGATGAGTGCCAATTTACTTCTGATCATTCATCACAATATTTAGTACCTTAATTTAGCTTCCTAAAATATAACAAAAAGAAATCATTACAATTATCTTGCACTTTTCTTTTTTTTTAAGGGTAATGACTCAAAGATACACATTTGTGCTTTCATTATGACAGCAAATATGCATATTATTATAACACTGTAATGTATTGTTTTGAAATACAAATGCATACAGTGAACCCGCGTTTATCCAGAATTTGATAGTCCGGAAAACTTGCAACCCGGACGAAAGTCAAGGGGAACGGATTTATTATGCAGTATTTTCTGTCGTAAAGTCTGGAATCTCGCATTCCGGATCCGGACATATATTTCGCGACACCGATGTGTGTATTTTGCTGTAATTATGTCTCGTTAATCCGGATGCTTCCCAACATGGGGGCTTAATCGACCCCCGATTAAACTAAAGCGCATTCACTGAGGCGTGAAGTATTGTTGTTTTAGGCTTAATGGACAACCTGTCATTTAAACAAAAGCACAATAACCAAGGCGTGAAATATTACTGTGTTTAGGAGTGAAAGCTAATACGCGTGACTAAACATGATTCGACTCCGACTTTACTTAAACTAAAATTGGTGTCGGCATTACACAATGCATCTTAAATTACACACTTGGTTTGATGTTTGATTTTCTGTAATGTCTTTAATGAGCTGAACACGCGACCAATTAAGACGCTGATTACAATGCGTAGGAACGGGAATGACAACACTTCTTCAAGACCGAACCATCAAGGAGTGTCGCCAAACAAGTGACGGGGTTTTTTTTACGAAATGAACTTGTTTTGCGTGAAAATTTGTTCTAGGATTATTTAAACAATCCGTTGAAAACTTGTCGCTATGATTTTTAATATGTCGCTATTTTAATCAGTTCAACATTCTGAGACAGATTATAAATAAAGATATTAAAACAGTATTGCAGTATTCTGTTATATTTTCATTTGCCTTCAACACCCTTGATTTGTAACTCAGTGACTTTACCAGCTTACAGCTCGCGTGCCACCCATGGCAACGTCTTTTCACTGTGGCAGTATCACACGAGATACACGCAGTCCTCATGGTGTTTACATGTACTACAATTCGGTTACGCGTTTTTTGTATTTATATTGTTTAACAACATTTGACTTTTTTAACTAAATAAATGTCTGCGTAACAAGAAAATATCATTCTTTATGCGAAATAAGTATGTAAATGTTCATACACGTAAGGTGTATGTCATAAGGTAAGTATTTAACTCTTGTCAAAACGGCACTGTTTTGATAATCCGGAAATTTCTTGCTGAACGGACGTTTCCGGATAAACCCGGGTTCACTGTATTTTAATGGATTAACATAGATGTATTCCATCTGAAACAAACTTCACATGATCATGATCACTTAATTTCTTCTGAAAAGACATTTAAACAAGCAAATTTGTTAAATTGATATCCCCTGCCAAATAAAGTTTGTATATGGATGGGTGCAAATACCTTGATATAATTATGGTACCATCCTAAAAATATGTAAGTGTAGGGTTATTGTTTTTATGCATTGCAATTCTCCTCATTGATATCTATACACCCATGCAGTTTCATATTAAAATAGTGTAGGGTATCTGAGATATAGCCCTAAAAAGTTACACAATACAAAAAGAACAAATGGCAATAATTCTAATTTAAGAAAGTTTATAATTATGGTTCTTGTGCATGGCACTTCTCATCATTGATATCAATACACCGATGAAGTTTCATGTTGAAGTTTTGTATTGTATCTGAAATATAGCCCTGAAAAGTTACATAAAGAAACAACAGAGGGCAATAACTCTTATTTAAGAATGTGTAGGGTTATGACTCGTGTGCATGGTACTTCTCCTCTTTGATATCTCTTCTCCCATGAAGTATCATGTTGATATCTTATATAGTTTCTAATATTAAACCATGAAAAGTTTTGTGACAGACGGACGGAATGACAGACTTTCGGACTGACGGATGGACAGGCAAGTCCAATGCTATATCCTTCCCTCTTTGGCGGAGGATAAAACAGAGAAACACACATGTAATCACATCATTCACCACATTAGATCAACGCCATACATAAAGCCCAACAATGGCAAACCCTATACCACTCAGACACCCACTTTGACGTGTTGCTAGTCCCTCAGAAAATCAAATTAAATTAAAGATCTTCCTAACTTTATTCAAGTTTAAAAGGCTTCATTTCCAACCTGAGATACTGATATAAAGTAGCAAACAGCTGAAATCTGCACAGACTGCAACTTTTATGGTGGCTGCATAGAGTCATTTTCACCCATCTTCTGAGCAGGAAAGGGTTTAACCCTTTGCATGCTGGGAAATTTGTCGTCTGCTAAAATGTTGTCTGCTGAATTTTTTTAATTAGCATTTCTTCGATTTTTTTCAAAGAATACTATCAGAATAGCAAACAGTTTAGATCCTGATGAGACTCCACGTTTTGTGGCGTCTCATCTGGATCCAAACTGTTTGCAAAGGCCTTCAAAATTCGGTTCCAGCACTGAAAGGGTTAACAATGACCACATTTCAACCATTCAACCGGAGACAAGGCATAAGAAGCTACCAAACACAATTAAACAGACACTTAGACTAGGGATGAGTGTGTAAAACTGTTGTATTTGCATGACATTTCTTAAAGAGATACAAAGGTTGAGCACTCCACCGCCATTACATTTACCAGATTAAACAACTCTTGTACTGGTGCCTGAAAATCAGCAAAAATATTTGTTTCATTTCACATATACAAAATTATCCATTGAAAGGCAAAAATTATCATCAGTATTACGGCAAAAAGGCTGATCAGCCCTTATAGCTATCAAATGATGGATATGAATGCTAAAAGTTATAGGTACAAACTTCTTCATCATAGCAACTTCTGTAAATGGAATGAACAATGGCTAAATATGTTTTATATACAATGTTTCAATGCCATAGATAATAGACTAAGTGAGTTGCAATGATGTAATGTCCAATATAATATGTCTCTTCTGCAGATAACAAAACTTACGCAATTCGTTCATATCTGATATTATGATGTTAGATCAAATATTTATCTGTATAATATTAACATGACCAGAGAAAATAATTATAAATAGTCAATGTTATCTTGTGGATTTGTTTTTATTTCAAACAACATGAAAGTATTAATATTAAATTTTTGGACAAAATTTAAAGTTAATAACATATTGACACATAAAACATACAGTGAACATGTTAAAGCACAAGTTAAATGGAATCACACACAACACAACATCCATGAACATCAAGATTTTATCAATTACTGACAACAGCTCAAAGCTTTACCCTAAAAGGGAACATTGTGTCTTTAAAAGATAAACACTAGCTGTCCAAAGATAACGTGTTCGACTATTCTTCTACTTTGATAGGATAATTTTCCAAAAGTCACCTGATATAATGACCTCAAAGACGTATTTGAAGGTGGATATCTGTACAGTGTTTAAACAAATGTGACCATGCCAAGAAACTAGATTTTCAACAATGGCATTTACCAATTAATTCAGTTGGAATAATTAAAGATTAAAAGCAATATCTGCTACCTGACTTTTCTACAGAGCTCCAGATAAGGGCCGTACAGCCGTAAAGACGCCTTTTTCATGAAGATTTATTTTTATAAACTGGACGTACAATTACGACATTTATATCCATTTTACGAATATACGAAAAAAATCTGGCCGCACCGATACGTCTGCGTCAGCGAGGCGTGATTTGTTGGTCTCTAACCTAACGCCGCTTTTCGTTAATTTAAATTACAGAAAAGTTGTAGACTGGGTTCATATATTATTGTCTATTCTGTCGCGTGATTTCCTGTAACTTGTAAATCCGTCAAAAAAGATATGTCTGTGCGCAATTGAATGCCGGCTTAACCGAAAGCGGCTCAAAACAACACTTTGTTGTCATATAATGACTACATACGGTGTCTTCTAACCATCCTGACATTAAATCTGTAAACCCAGAACAAGACATTGTCGCCCCGATATTAAACAATTTGATTGCATCGGTGGCGTAAAACGTTAGAAAACACGATGGGAAACGGATGAGACAGTGAAATAAGTGCTATTTACTTAGCTTACTAGTTGGCTTGTGTTTTCTTGTCAAGAAAAATGAAGAAATAGTATTAGTCATGAGTTTTAATGTGTAGTTGTATTAGCATCATAATTCAGAATGGAAAACCTAATACAGTAACTGTTTAAGATTAAGCTACATATATTTATTATAATTGCTTCAAATGTTTCTGTAAAGTCAGTTATACACCCTTCAATATCCTGAACATCTATGAACATCTATGTAAAGTTTATTTCAATATCTGTAACAGACATAGAGATATGGACTTGTTGCATGCAAAAGTGAATCTCAACTTTCTTAGTACAAAAGTGGCATATTCTGCTCAATTGCAGGTCAGAGCTATGGGCCTTGTTGAATGTTGAGTAACCTGGTATATGTGAAGTTTGAATTGAATATCTGTGGTAGTTATAAAGATATTATTACAGTATTTATTGAACAGCTTTTCTTTCTCTATAAAACTCATGTTAAAATTATTCATGAAAATGTCTGCCTTTCATTTGTTTTGACACAGCACCAGAATAATCTCAGACTATCATTCTTAGTACATAGGACATTATGTTATTGGCATTAAGTACAAAGGGTACGTGCTTGGTGTTTCATAAGTCAACCTCGTCATATTTTAGTCATATTTTAATCTTTTTCATGGACTGTAGGAAATAAGGCTACCACAATTTTGTAGTAAAAATAAATTAATGAGCCATATCATTGATTTTTTAGTCCAATTCTGCAGGGAAATTCAACCAATGAACAAATGTGTTTGCCTTGTTTTATTTACTGTTATCAGTTCATAATGTCATATATACCGTTAATACACTAAAATGTTGTTTTTTCTCAGACGTTATTTGAAGAGTATATAAACATGAAGTGTAGAAAACTGGTCACTAGTAAGCTCTTCATTATTCAGTGATTTTTTTTTGCTCAAAATTACAGCCGATTTTCGGCTGCTTCCCAATTGCAAAAATCCATGTTTTTTCCAAAAAATCTTACCAAAATTTCTCAAAAAGAAGCCCAATTTCCCCCACTCAAAAAAAATAATTTTTTTTGAAAGAAAGAAGTCTTAGCTGTAGATCTCAACTTTATTTTTTAAACATCCTACAAAATATATAAATTTACTTTAGTCCTTTTTGTCCATAAATCATTCCTAAATTTGCAACTTTTATTGATTTGAATAATCCCTATTCAACCAGACTACTATTCTAGAAAACCCCTGAACATGCACTTAAAAACAATATCAATTCTGTTACTTATAATCATATTTATAATGCTTAATTTTTCCCAATTTCATGATATATCGCCCTATTTTTCCCAATTTCACAGTTCATCGCGCTAATTTTCCCAATTCAAATGGCACAGGCTGTAACAAATTAAAGCAAAAAAAAATCACTGTTATTGCTCTCTTTTAAATATTATCATATTTGCAAAAGAAAATTTCGCTGGCCAGTTCACCTAATTATATAATGTAGTCATATCAGAATATATACTGACGATGAGTAAAGCTTTTTTAGTGACTTCTCCTTATTTAAAACACAAACAGTTCAATAAATGCTTTTCTCTACTGATAATTTTTTATTAAAAACTCTTCAGTTGTACCTAATTATAAAATGCAGTATATTGTGTAACTGTTTGTTGTTTTTTTACTTATAATAGAAGTGAATAAAAAAATCTTGTCTTTAATTGGAGCACCAATTTTGCCCCCATGGAGGCTGTCAGCAAAAATGCAAACACGCACAATCGGTTTCATACTGCTTGAGAAACTACAAAAAATGCATGACGATCATTTAAACTTTAGGTTTAGTCTGATGTTGATTTAAACAAACTGCAGGGGATGTGATAAATATAATGTCAAGACAATGTGACAACACTTGGACAAAAATGACAGACATGCACACAGCCGTACCAGCTTCAGTGTTTCCTCTAAACCCACCTGAAACCATCAACTAGGAGTAAATACTTGTAATGGTATCCGAGATAGAGGACTGAACATGGACTCAAACAGCCCAAAGGTGTCATGACAAAGGAGCCCTACTCTAGGAAAACTAGGTATGTAAAGTGTCATCCCAGATTAGCCTGTACAGTCTGCACAGGCTAACCAGGAACAATAATTTCCACCTGGACTGGATTTTCTTAAAGAAGAGACTTCATTTCAACAAAAAATTACATAAATGTGGAAAGTGTCTCCCTGATTAGCCTGAGCAAAATGGATATTCTGGGATGACACTTTATGTACATGCATTAAACCTGGTTTTCCTAAAGAGAGGCTAAAATGAAGTAATCCAGTAAGAACAGTCCTGCAATAAACTTGACAAGTTTCAAGCTTCTCAGAATTCCAAATTATCCAGAGTAATTAACACAAACAGCATACATACCTGAAAGAAAATGCACAAAACACATAAATAAATTAACCATGCTGCTATAATCCTCACATATAAATGATAGAAGAATGTATGTAAAATGTTTCTATATAAGAGATAATGTCATTATATTTGTATCAATTATAAATTTTCATACAAACAAGAGCTGTCACCATAGGAGGACTTATGCCAACTATAAACGCTTGATAGAAGTTATGAGCTTTTTTTGAAACCTAAACGCAGATTTTGAAACCTAAACGCGGACCCTAAGTTCAAGGTCAAGGTCACAGGGGTTAAAATTTGTGTGCGTATGGAAAGGCATTGGCCATATACACATGCATACCAAATATGAAGGATATATCTCAAGGGACATAGAAGTTATGAGCATTTTTCAAAACCTAAACGCAGATTTCGAAACCTAAACGCGGACCCTATCTTCAAGGTCAAGGTCACAGGGGTAAAAATTTGTGTACATGTACGTTTTGAAAGGCCTTGTCCATATACACATGCATACCAAATATGAAGGTTATATCTCAAGAGACATAGAAGTGATGAGCATTTTTCGAAACCCAAACGCAGATTTCGAAACCTAAACGCGGACCCTAAGTTCAAGGTCAAGGTCACAGGGGTAAAAATGTGTGTGCGTATGGAAAGGCCTTGTCCATATACACATGCATACCAAATATGAAGGTTACATCTCAAGGGACATAGAAGTTATGAGCATTTTTCGAAAACTAAAGGCAGATTTCGAAACCTAAACGCGGACCCTTAGTTCAAGGTCAAGGTCACAGGGGTAAAATTTGTGTGCGTATGGAAAGGCCTTGTCCATATACACATGCATACCAAATATGAAGGTTATATCTCAAGGGACATAGAAGTTATGAGCATTTTTTGAAACCTAAACGCAAAGTGTGATGGAAAGACGGACAGACAGACAGACAGACGGACAGTCCGATCACTATATGCCCCCTTTTCTTCGAAAGGAGACATAAAAAGTGATGCTCTTAAACTAGCTCTCATATAACAGCTTAATTAGAAGGTTCAATGACCACATTACTTACAGTACATGACATAACAAGCAGACTTAAAAATCCTTTTGTTTTTTGGATTTTTGCATTTACATTTTATCAAATTTGTTAAAGAACATTGATTAGTGTAACAAGAACATTTGTCAAAAACTATCAATAAACAATCAAAAATAAACTAGGGATTTAGACAGACATGAAAAAGGCAGAGCAGTGATTTAATTAAGCTGTTTCCACTTAAGTATTTACATTAAATCATCCAGTCAGCATAATTCAATGTAAATTTGTTAAAAGCCAATTAAACTGCCAATCAGCCCCCCCCCCCCCCAGCTAACCCACCTCTGGCTATTCTGCTTCAGCTAAGTCCCTTCATTAACTGATCAGTCCACCTACCTTTATTTTTGGCCAGTCTATCCAGTTCTTTCATATATCATAACAAGACATTAAGTACTACATATTGAACAATAGTAATGTAAATCGGAAATTTTGTTAAAAATGGTACCCATGATAATTGGTATCAGTAATCTATTTCAGTATATCACCTTTAACTTTGTGATGGGAAGTTTTAAAACCTCTTAGAATCATGTTTTGTATTTAGCAAATGTCAAGTGAGGTATTATATTAACATCTTGTCAACAAGAATCATGTGTCAGATCATATGTACAAAAAAAAATAATAAAAAGTATTCCTATTGAAATATTGCATGTAAGATTGCTACACATTACAAGAATTTAAAAATTTTTAATCAGTTTATGCAACTGTCTTATTTTATGATTGTCAAAACAATAGAGGCAGAATATTTCTTAAAACTGAAGTTCATGCTTATAAAATATGCAGTAACATTAGCAGACACTGTTCATGGACAAAACAACTGTTTTTAATCATAACAGTATGACATTTACAGTGAACAATTAAGTTGCCATTTAGCCTTAAAAGAAAACCCAACCTTCCAGGTTTATTACACAAGCACTGTCAATGAGAACTACTCACAATTGAGGAAAACACATCATCTCCCTGGAAATTCTTTGGAGGATTGTTTGGCCTGAAATAAATGTAAATGCCCATATAGTTGTAACAGATTTCAATTTCTAAACTAATTAAGTACATTTAATGACACATTTCTTGGTTCAAATACAAGCTTTTTCAAAGTTTGACTTTCGACTTTGTATTGTGACCTTGACATTGAGGTTCTGAGAAGGGTGTTACATGTTTCATGCCATCACATAATGGTGGTCATCTGTGGTTAGTCATTTTAAAATTGCATGATCATTAACAAGCTGTTCAATTGCATTTGGCATATGTAACAGTGACTTTTGAGGCATGTTACACACAATATGTCATCTTCTGATGGCAGTCAAGTGTGGTAAGTCATTATAAAATTGCACAATTAGTGACAAAGTGTCCAGACAAGCTCTGAGGATTATACTGGCATGTATGCACATACAATCGACCAGTGTGATTGCTATATGGAGCTTCCAGTATGAGAGCTTGACATGGGTATGTGCTTTACATGTTTACACATTAAACATGGATAACCATTTCACACAAAAATGTGAAAATGGCTATATACAACCAGAATAAAGACTAAATAGACTACCAGAAACTCGCAGTCTGTTCAGGTTTTATGCTGTTCGCTTCTCATCAGTATCTTAGGATTGGAAATAAGCCTTTAAAATTTGAGTCTATTAGAAAGGTCTAAAACTTAATCAGATTTTCTTAGGGACTATAAACACGTACAAATGCGTATCCCAGCAGTAAAGAGTTAAGTCTGGTATTTTATATAAAACTCTTCAACTTACGTTCTGACCCACTGTTTTGGGTCCATCTCTCCCCAAGGGGGCTTGGCCTGGTTCTGTGCGAAGGCTGGGTTAATGACACGATCAGTCCGCCTGCGCACCAGTGAGGCAGACGCCATTGTTCCCGTCATGTTCACAGAGTCAGCTGCTGGCACCACCCTGTCATCCTGTACAGAGGTCAATAAAGTATGCAAAATAAATATAGATCAAATCTTACAACAAAATTCCTAGATTCATAATTAAAGCCAGCAATGTTTTTTCTCCTCTTAAAAGTTATGGTAAATGGCACTTTCCCAATCTGGAAAAAATTACAAAATTCCAAATTCCTTCGAAAACAAATCCTAAAACAAAGGAAAGTTGTGTCAATAGGGTTCCAAATGCATTTTTTGCATGTGAACCAACACAAGTGATTAGTTGTATGTAACCACAAGCACCTTGCTTGATTAATTCAGCATCAGTAAATTTGCTATCAAAGTTTTGGTTTGTTTAATCTAAAACGAAATTGTTTCTGTCAATAACATTAAAAGATCAGCCTGATGGTCCATAATCTCCCAGTGCTTACATCATCCAGCTCCAGGTGCTGTGTGGAGATGGTCCATGATCTCCCAGTACTTACATCATCCAGCTCCAGGTGCTGTGTGGGGATGGTCCATGATCTCCCAGTACTTACATCATCCAGCTCCAGGTGCTGTGTGGAGATGGTCCATGATATCCCAGTACTTACATCATCCAGCTCCAGGTGCTGTGTGGAGATGGCCCATGATCTCCCAGTACTTACATCATCCAGCTCCAGGTGCTGTGTGGAGATGGTCCATGATCTCCCAGTACTTATATCATCCAGCTCCAGGTGCTGTGTGGGGATTGTCTATGATCTCCCAGTACGTACATCATCCAGCTCCAGGTGCTGTGTGGAGATGGTCCATGATCTCCCAGGACTTACATCATCCAGCTCCAGGTGCTGTGTGGGGATGGTCCATGATCTCCCAGTACTTACATCATCCAGCTCCAGGTGCTGTGTGGGGATGGTCCATGATCTCCCAGTACTTACATCATCCAGCTCCAGGTGCTGTGTGGAGATGGTGCATGATCTCCCAGTGCTTACATCATCCAGCTCCAGGTGCTGTGTGGAGATGGTCCATGATCTCCCAGTACTTACATCATCCAGCTCCAGGTGCTGTGTGGTGATGGTCCATGATCTCCCAGTACTTACATCATCCAGGTCCAGGTGCTGTGTGGAGATGGTCCATGATCTCCCAGTACTTACATCATCCAGCTCCAAGTGCTGTGTGGGGATGGTCCATGATCTCCCAGTACTTACATCATCCAGCTCCAAGTGCTGTGTGGGGATGGTCCATGATCTCCCAGTACTTACATCATCCAGCTCCAGAGGCTGTGTGGTGATGGTCCTTGATCTCCCAGTACTTACATCATCCAGCTCCAGGTGCTGTGTGGGGATGGTCCATGATCTCCCAGTACTTACATCATCCAGCTCCAAGTGCTGTGTGGAGATGGCCCATGATCTCCCAGTACTTACATCATCCAGCTCCAGATGCTGTGTGGAGATGGTCCATGATCTCCCAGTACTAACATCATCCAGCTCAGGTGCTGTGTGGAGATGTTCCATGATCTCCCAGTGCTTACATCATCCAGCTCCAAGTGCTGTGTGGGGATGGTCCATGATCTCCCAGTACTTACATCATCCAGCTCCAGGTGCTGTGTGTGATGGTCCTTGATCTCCCAGTACTTACATCATCCAGCTCCAGGTGCTGTGTGGGGATGGTCCATGATCTCCCAGTACTTACATCATCCAGCTCCAGGTGCTGTGTGGGGATGGTCCATGATCTCCCAGTACTTACATCATCCAGCTCCAGGTGCTGTGTGGAGATGGTCCATGATCTCCCAGTACTTACATCATCCAGCTCCAGGTGCTGTGTGGTGATGGTCCTTGATCTCCCAGTACTTACATCATCCAGCTCCAGGTGCTGTGTGGTGATGGTCCATGATCTCCCAGTACTTACATCATCCAGCTCCAAGTGCTGTGTGGGGATGGTCCATGATCTCCCAGTACTTACATCATCCAGCTCCAGTAGCTGTGGGGTGATGGTCCTTGATCTCCCAGTACTTACATCATCCAGCTCCAAGTGCTGTGTGGAGATGGTCCATGATCTCCCAGTACTAACATCATCCAGCTCCAGGTGCTGTGTGGGGATGGCCCATGATCTCCCAGTACTTACATCATCCAGCTCCAGGTGCTGTGTGGAGATGGTCCATGATCTCCCAGTACATACATCATCCAGCTCCAGGTGCTGTGTGGGGGATGGTCCATGATCTCCCAGTACTTACATCATCCAGCTCCAGGTGCTGTGTGGAGATTGTCCATGATCTCCCAGTACTTACATCATCCAGCTCCAGGTGCTGTGTGGAGATGGTGCGCATGATCTCCTGGTACACCTCCCGTATCTCATCTCCCAGGAACAGGTTACGGTCCAACTGCTTCACGGTGGAGGCATCAATCTGTTAACATCATGTGCCAGTAGTCAATTTGAAAATGGCTCAAGAAAAACAGGGCTTAATGCATGTGCGTAAATGGTACTCCCATATCAGCCTATGCCGTGTATACAGACTAAACAGGGACTACACTTACTGCCTAGACTGAATTTTTATGGGGCCTATGAACAAAATATTCCATGACAGCAGAAAGTGTCATCCCTGATTAGCCTGTGCAGTCGACGACACTTTACAAACACACATTAAGCACCAATTTCCCACAGCAAGGCTCATATTCTGTTATCATCAGAGTAAAATTGGGTTTCTATTTGACATAAAGAAAAATATGACACATGTTAGTTATACAATCATTTCTTTGGTTCAAGGTATTTAAATAGCAAATGAAATGTGGAACCTAACATTAATGCAGGTTCAATTAAATTACAAATAAATGTTCATGTTTTTTATATGACAAGGTGTCATTAATCTGCAAGAAAGTGTTTGATGACCCTATCAGTAGTATGTAACCTACCTCATCGATGAGGTCATTGTAGACAGTGGCGTATCTATCGAGAGTGATGGAGGATATGCACACCCTCTCTGACACGCGAATATCCGACGTACGCACCTCCATCTGTGAGAAATACATGCACAAACACAACTTAAAAATTAAAAAAAAGTATTGTGTCTGTCTGACTGTAACAAACAAATGACAATGTTATATAAAACAAACAGAAAAACACTTAGAAAACTATAAACTTTATACAGAATGAGAAAACAAACTAACACGTAAGGGTTCACTAGAAACCTGAGAATTAATAAACAGAGATGATAGTGCTTTATTTTGTCAAATTTGGCCCCAAGTCCTAATGTCAAAAAGTATAGATTTTTCTTAAATTACTGCCAAAACCACCATTTGAAGGTTCAACAAAATGTATTAATTGCAACATTCAATTATTGAATTCATCTCCTTATTCAGCTATATGAGTTGAACCTGAGCAAGTTTAATGCTTAAGACACTTTAATTCTTAATTTTATAGTATTTCTTTGTTCAAAAAACCCAACTAGATTTAAAATGTTTAGTCTCAACATAAAATATTATACAGAATGCACACACTGAACACACAGGCTGACAAATTAAAATAAATTTCTCATATTTGTCCACACCATTTTGCAAATTTATTAATACCACCAGTGATACTACAGGGGAAAGCCTTCCCTATGCTCTACCCACACACCTTGTTCGGCAGTTTTGTCTTCACTGTGGCTGGCTGGGGATGTTTGGGGGCTCGCAACGGGATGCTGCAGAAAAATAAGAACATTTTAGCCTAGCTCTGGAAAATCTCAGCTTAATGCATGGGCGTAAAAAGTCGTCCCATATTAGCCTGTGCAGTTGGCACTTGCTAAGCAGGGACGACACTTTCTGCCTTAACTGGATTTGTGCTTAGAAGAGATTTTCTTCATACGAAAAATTCCATCAAAGCCGAAAGTGTTGTCCAGGATCAGCCTGTGCAGTCAAAACAGTTTAATCTGGGATGACGCTTTCCATTTTGATGAAAATTTTGTTGAAGAAAGTCTCTAATCTTGGACGACACTAAGGGTAATTTTTAAGATGTTTGCAATTTTTTTGTCAAAAGTTGTACAGCACAGGGAAAGAAATTGTCTATTGCTGTTGCCGTTTTTACGGACAGCTATGCAAACTCAAACTAACATCTTGGAGTAGAACATTAAAAAACTGTTTTACTTACTACAGCATACCAGCATACACTGATCCAAGGGATTTCTATATATTTAACATATAGAAAATACATGGTCTGATGACAAATAGACCCACTAACGCCACCTAGCCAACTGACAGGTGAGACACTACTTCTTGGTGCAAGATGTTTCCAATTAAATCATTGGCATTCAGTTCTAATATTTCAGACAATTCAGCACAGTTACCTTCTCTGTTCATGTTCTTTTTGCTGTTTTTCCTCGAGTTCTTTCATTTTCTTCTCCAGTCTAGCCTTCAAACCATCGTGTTTGGAATGGCGAGTGATGGCCTAAAGAAACGAGAAAGTTAACAGGCCGCCATGGTGTAATGGATATGGTGTCCGTTCAAGTGACCGGAAGGTCACGGGTTCGATCCCTACGAGGGAGCGTTCTTAGATCTCCCCCATAGACACCAAGTACTGGTTCCTAGGCCCAGAAAACCGACCTCGAGAACATTTATATCAGCCTTAGGCTTTCGATGCAATTGAGCTAAAATAAATACGTTTAAACTAAATTAAACTAAACGAGAAAGTAGAGCAGTGTTGGTGTATGTTTTACCAGCTGTTGAAAGGCATGACCTTTTTCTGTATAATAGCTTTGTTGAAGGGGGAGGGTAGGAGATAAGGAGGTTGAATAAAAAAAAGAAGTTGAATAAAACACAGGTCCAGGTATATGGATATCACGATTATTTTCTACATTATAATCCCTTTTTTTCAGCTTTATTTAACAGGTTTAATACTTACTTTTAGTAGCTATTGCACACAAGCAATCAAGAAATCAATTGAATACAAATCTTTTTTTAAAAGAATTATGTATACTTCTGAGCTGTGAATAAAAGACTACTTTGCCCATATAATTCACAAATGCTCATAAACTGTACCAAGGCACATATCCGAACAGAAGCTACATATACCTGCAACAAAATCTACATATAACGGAAACAAAGGCGGCATATACCTGTAACAAGGCTAATATACCTGAGACAAAGGCAGCATATACCGGTCACAAAAGCTGCATAACCTGTAAAAAAGGCAGTATATACCTGTCAAAATGCAGTATATAACCCCCTCAAGTAGGCTGCATATACATGTCACAAAGGCTGTTTAAAACTGTCAAAAAAGGTTGTATTACATGTCACAAATGCAGTAATATACCTGTCAGAAGACAGCATATACCTGTTCACAATGGTCGTATATACATGTCACAGAGGCAGTATATACCTGTCCAAAAAAAGGGCATTATATACATGTCACAAAAATAGTATATACCTGTCACAAAGGACAGCATATACATGTCACAAAGGCATTGAATACCTTTCACTAAGGCAGATCATACCTGTCACATTGCCAGAATATACATGTCACAAAGGCAGTATAACCTGTCAAAAAGGCAGTATATACCTTTCACAAGAACATAATATACCTGTCACAAAGGCTTTATATATATGTAACAAAGGCAGCATATACCTGTCACAAAGACAGTGTATATTTGTCACAAAGCCAGCATATACCTGTCACAAAGGCAGCATATTCCTGTTACAGCAGAAGTATATACTTGTAACAAAGGCTGCATATACCATAAACACTAAGTTTTTTTGACATTCTAAGTTTTCGGACAATATCTTTTTTAGCCAACATAACTATGTTTGTGACTCCAATATTCAAGACACTGAGATTTTCCCCAATAATAATGACCAACCTATTTGGTTAATCCTGTGAAACATCACCCAAGTGTTTTACAACATGGTTACCGCCATAAAACTGAACCGTAATATTTTTGCAATTTGTATATACCTGTAACAAAGGCGGCATATCTTCATCAGTCTTCACTTCTTCCTCACCCTTCTTCATCAGGCGCTGGAGGTCATTAGCGATGAACCCACGTGTCCCTTGCTGGGGGGCCATGCTTGAGGGGTCAATCTTGGCCTGCAAGAGGAAACAAGTAGAGTGAAACACTGAGCCTTGTTCTGGGAAAACTGGGCATAAATCATGTGTGTAAAGTGTCATCTCAGATAAGCCTGTACAGTCTGCAGTCTTTGTTTAGAAGAGAAAATTTTGAGACAAAAACTTTGATAAAAGCAGAATGTGCGAGTGCACAGGTTTATCATGGATGACTCTTTACGCATATGACTTTAGCTCAGTTTTCAAAGAACCAGAATCATTTAATGATTGAACTGTTTGGACAGGTGCTGGACAGCATTTGTTACAAGTAAAAGCAATAGAAGATTTTGAATCTGACAGTGAAGTAACATTACTAAGTATTGGCTACTGTAGTCATGACTGTAACTGTAAGTAGATGGTTCAAAATATATGTTAAGAAATTGTTACATAACATACTAGGGTTAATCGGTAAACGGTAATTTATGTGTCTCTTTCTACTCAAAATATTTCTTATTTTTAATCTTATTTAAATAATTTCTGGTAGAATTTCGTTTCATGCTTCAGGATAAGTTAATCAATTGCAATCGCCATAACTGGTTGAACAAAATTAAAAGCTGGTACAAATCCCAATACAGCGTCCCTGCTACGCAGCTGGTTCCGTAGCACATTGTTTTTTTCATGCTGGTTCAACCAAAACATGATTCAAAGATGACACACAGCCCAATTACGTGAGCCCAGTCCATACCTGGTTGCTACGGGCGTTGTCCTTCTTGAGCAGCTCCACTTCCTGTTGGTCCAACTTGTCCACCCGGATATCTGGGTCAATGCCGAGCTCCTCCATGAGGTTCTCTCCTGCAAAGATCTCTGGAAGTGACGAGGAACGCTTGAGCACCACCTTCTGTATGGATATCGTCTCCTTGGAAATCCTAAAAATACGGTCAATACTAAGTCTTGGGAGAGTTTAAATAAGCTTTCGTTCGTGAATCATGGCTATTTTAAGGAGAAATCAATTATGATGTTGTTGTACAGCAAAACTGTGTAATCTTAAAGTTTACAAATAACTTCGAGCTATCAGTAGTTTGGGAGTTGGGAGTTCAAGCTTAGTGCTGCTTTACCATTTTCTAAAATTTGTAGGATATTCAAATATTGATAGGTTTATTCCACTCTTGTTCACTGATTTTCACAAGTCAAAATTACACATGCATATCAAAATCTAGTCAAACAAAAATTCTTAGCTTCCAAAAAAAAGTTTCAGGTAAATTGAAAGTCCTAGACATGATCTGTTTTATTATAGAATATACACATATTTTGTGCGCAGTTTTAAGATTCTCATGTAAAAAAAATAACATTATATTGAACAAACAATTCCATGCCAATACACAAAGGAAAGAACAAACTGAAATATGCCATATCTTTCATGCAGAAGGCCTTTCAACTAATGCAAACAAATCTTTAAGAAAAATTCATATATTCAGACGATTTCACAATAAATTTCAATGCAATGTCACTCTGTATACGCAGCAAAAAATATCTCAAATGGCACATATGCTTTCCCAGCAGATTTACAGTGCAAAAGCGTTAAGGTCGCAGTGGTTTAGTGGATATGGTGTCTGTCTAGCTGCAGGAAAGTCATGTGTTCCATCCTCATTTTATGACTCTTATTTCGACAATCCCTAAAGACAAATACACCACATAATGGTTCCACTCAAGAAGCAGACTTGAGAGTGTTTCAATTAGCCTTCAGCCTTGGATGCAATCAAGCTAAAGCAAATAGATTATAACATTAATTTAAAAACTGAAAAAGCCTACCCTGAAACCGGGGATTTGGTGTCTGACATTCTGGACATTGGATGCTCCGACTCTAAAATTGGACAACAGAGGGTAAAATACAGACTCAACAAAGGGCACTGACATAATTATGACAGCAAAGATTTTAGTTCAACCAGACTTTTCAGGAAGACTTAAGCCTTCTTCTGGGAAAGCGGGGCTTAATGCATGTGCGCAACATGTCATCCTATGTCTGGCGCTTATCAGGGACAACACTGTCCGCTTTTATAGTACTTTCTCTTAACGGAAGCCTATTTTTAGCAAAAATTCAGTTTAAGCATAAAGTATTGCTCCTGATTAGCCTGTTTTAACTGCACAGGCAATTCTGGTACGACACTTTAATAACATGCATTCAGCCTAGATTTCCCAGAGCAAACCTCATATGAAAAGTAAAACTGGAAGATGTAAGTCTCCCTCTAGATAAACAGGGCTTAATGCATGTGGGCATCATGTCATGTGTAAACTGTACATGCTTATCAGGGACAACATTGTCCGCTTCTATAGTACTTTTTATGGCATGGACAAATGCTTTCCTGGGCCATATGAACAGCTGTAGGGAAATGTTTATTTTCACACTACCATGTAAATAGGTCGCCATTGGGTTTACAATGCAAGGGCATGTTTGTTAACGTACTGTAACATGCAACTTTTAAGCTATTTCAAAATACAAATTTAATTATTTTATTTTTTTTAAATAACTTTTTTAATTGATGTAAATTAATAAATTTATTTTCTAAATAAAACTTGCCTGAGGTGGTATTGTTGGCATTGTTGGTTACGTAAATTACTACTTATAATATTAATTTCTGATAAAACAAATACGTTGTTAACTCGACAAGTTGCAATCCTTGATAGAATTGTTACAAACACGTTATTTTCATGAGCAATTTGTGTTTGATATTGATTAACAAAACATCAAATAAGCAGTCTAATGTCTTAACTGATCTTTATCACGAGTTAGATAAATGTTTCAATTACTGCTGCCCGGGTTAAATAAATCAATAGCGCCAATTATCAAACACCTCCCCTGTTTGTACCACTAAGGTACTGATTCATTGCTATATTACTTTGTTTGTTGACTCATTATTCATTACCATCGATGGTTTGACATGTTGTTCTAACTTTGGGAGTGGGGAAATGTAGGCAATTTAGCAGTGTGTCGCACGCATATCGAAAAATCGTACAAATTACTCCAAGAAAAAAACATAATCAATTTTTGTTCAGATAACAATTTCCAGTTGGTTGCCATTCTAACTTTTTTGTGATTTAACAAAATGTGAGCCCTTGCCCAAAGTTCAGCTCACCTTCTGATGGTGTTTGAAGTGGTCGGTCAGGCAGGCTGGCTATCAACTCCTCCACTGGTCTCTTGTCAAGGGTCGGCATGCTGGCTACGATCTTATTAAAACACACACATCATTCTAATAAATACAGATTTCACTGAATATTTTGCTTTTGTTCTGTTGTTTTTTTTTAAAGCCACCGTTCATATATATTTATTCCTTTATATTGGCATTTATTCTACTTAATCTTAATAATGGTCATTTTTGTCAAAAATCTCTTCTTTTTTAAAGAATACATTTAGTAATGTAAATGTGTGAAAACACTTGGTATGAATGGCAAATGCACTAATGGCCATGCTGTGTTACTTAAGTTGAATCGCCAGCTATCTGTTGAACGGCAGACTAACAAATGTCCATGTCATGTTACTATTGAGGCATCCTCAGCTATCTATTTCAACCAATAAGCCAAGCTTACTTTCTGGGCCTCATGCTCCGGACTCTTGAAATGGAACTTCTTTGTCTTTGATTTTGGTCGACTGGTTTCAATCTAAAAATGAATCAATACCATCTATTTATTTTCTTCTTTTTGAACTAACAGCAGCGTAGTTTATTACTGCATAATAAATTTGAGATTTCCAAAGATCAAAAATATATCCAGACTTCCTGAAACTAGATTAACTAATCGGGTAATACAATCACATTTCACTTCCAGAAAAGTGCATATTACACCAATGGTATAAAAATACTTTGAATTTCACGGAAACCTGAAAATATTTTATGGCACATTTCGAACCCATGAATAAAGAATCAGCCCTTGAATGCATCTCCATCATGTGGGCAGTCCGAGGAAGTTTCTGGAAGTCTGTTTATTTCTTGGTCTATTAAGATTTTTATTCACATGACATGTTAATCAATATAATGTGTGCTTATAACATAAACATTTTCCACAAAGTTTTTTTAAGAATTTCTGGACTTAAGCTTGAAATTATTAATGTGAACACAACCAACAGAGTAATGTCAACCCTTTAAGCCCCCATGGAGAGCTGTCTCATACCAGCGTCTTGTAGGTCATCTTAGCCGGCTGTGAGTCAGAGTCACGTGACCGAGGGGATGCCAACAGGAAGTCGTCCGAACCCGCAGGGTCAAGGTCGGTCCGACCTCGTATGTCACTCACCAGGTTACCGACGGATAGTCAGGATGTTCAACTGCAAGCAACATTTAAATATAAATTAGCCTCGCTATGAGAAAAATGGGGCTTAATGCATGTGCATAAAGTGTCGTCTCAGATGAGCCTGTGCAGTCCAAACAGGCGAATCAGGACCACACTTTCCATCTTAACTGGATTTTGCTAAGAAGAAACTTCCTATAAATGAAAAAAAAAACACACTTACCTGGTAAGCAGAAAATGTTGTCCCTGATAAGCCTATGCGCACTGCACAGGCTAATCTGGGACGACACTTTTACGCACAGATGATAATCCATGTGTACCAGGAGCATGAATCATCTGTAAATCTTTGAAATTAACACAAAGTGACACTCGGCATGCAAGAATTTAAATATTCATGAGTCTTGACATTGTAGCATATTCCAAATGAAAACATGCTAGCAGGGATGTAAACTATATATAGGTCTTTAAATATGAACAAATGAGAAACTCCTGACAGCAAAAAATGTTTCAACATGTTTGTGAGTGTTTTAGTGCAAACATAGGGACCCTGCAAGTAAGAGTGTTAAATGATGACAAAACTTCAATAATACAAAAATTAAACTCTGCCGGGTAGAATTAGCAATGTTTGTAAGTCTTCAAATATAAACCTGGTGTAAAACATTTGTATAAACTTTTTAAAAAACCTGCTCTACTTATGATCAAAATTCCCAGATATTTACATGAATATGACTATTTCAAAGTTCTTACAATATATCATATTAAAATTCTTAGATTCACTTGTTAATTTCCTAAGTATTTCAATTAAAAAAACCACAAAAACACATCAGTTTAATTATGTAAAGTGTGACTATTTTTTTATTAGCTTATACATAAAATACTTACAATTTGTTGGCATCAAGGGAAAGCTGAGCTTT
>NC_068358.1:127341156-127346156 GCF_020536995.1 Dreissena polymorpha
AACTAAATTTAATTCAATTGACGACTTTAAGCGTCTTATCTGGAGCTCTGCATACATGCATTAGTAGCATATATTGAATATATCCATAGACTTCTTTGGTTATTGAAGGTAAATTACTGTACAAAAATTATGGTTAGTCATTAACCAAAAAAAAGTTAAGTCTACAAACACGCGGTTAATTTCGGTTCAGTAGCAAATATCTTACAAAGGTGCGCAACTTCTCCTATAACATAAAATTTCCGTTATACGCCGTAAATTTCCGTAGTCCTCCGTAGCATTTCGGAATGACTGTCAATTGACATCATTGTATCATGCATGATAGTATGTTGCTTTGTGCTTGGGTGAAACTCACATCTTACCATCGCGTTAATTTATTAAACGCATTAATATTTGATTTCATTATGCACTGCGCCTATTGCACAAGTCTCTCTGCACAAACCAACATACACATATGCAGCATGCAATTAACGAACAAGAATGTTGCATCTGTACACATGCATGATACCATTAAGCAGAATGTAAATAGACATTGGACATCAGGCAAGATGTAAGTGTCATCAAGCATGAAAAGGTGTCTACATACTAATTGAAAGTACCATCAAGAATCATGACACAGTCACAAAGAAGGATGTAATTTTTACCTAAATACCCTTCCTATTTGTCGGCACTGTGTGTTTGCTTAATTTCACTGAAGAACGTCTACTGGTAAATCTTACAAAAAAAGTGATAAATAAGACTGAGTAGCAATTTTTTCGGCGTTGCTGTTTAACGTCAAATTTGGCCTTTCAACGAACTTCTTAAAAGCCCATTGAATTTTAATGAAGAAGTTTCCCGCTTGTAGGTCCGAATGAATTAAATCAAATTTTGCAATTGGCAATTTGATAGAAATCCCCATAAAACATTGCACATAGCTTTCTGAAATAAACAGGCCACATTGAACGCATTCACGATACAAACAGCTCTCTTTGCAAAGACCTATCTAGTGTTTCTTGGCCGTGTAAGATCTATAATTAGAACATCGTCACCTAAACATCTACTAATAGAAGAGCATATTTTGGGGAAACAAATTCAATAAGAGTATAAAACGTCCACGATCAATAATGTGTAGTTTGTTAAAGATATCACGGCAGTTAAAATCATAGCACTTTAAAGAGACCACAATCTGGTACATTTGGTCAATTGTTGCGTCCGTGGCGGACAATACATTTTTAAAAAGAAAGCGTACACAAAAGCAAACACAAAGTTCTTCGTAAGCTTGTTTTAATCTTAAAAACACATAATCGACAGTCATTCCAGTCAAATACCAATACTAACAGTCAGCACTCTAGAGATCAAAATTGCGGATATAAATATTTAATTCAGGGATATCAAGTGTATCAAGTTCGAATTCCGGAAAAAATAGCCGGTAGTCTGGGGCATTAGGTCCCTTACAGGGATAATAGGTAAATCCCCGCCCGAGCCGTAGCTAACTGCTTTATTGTAGTCTTTCTAGTTGCAATTTCTGGTGAGTACAATGCAGGAATATTACGGATATTTGCAACATGTCGAAGATTTTCGGAAAGTAGCGAAGAGTTTTCGTCAGTTAATATTCATGTCCGTGCCGGCCGCTAACTTATCAGAATCAATAAAAAGAACCAGGAAAAATCGGTACCGATCGCAAATTCCGGAATTCCGATAAAGCTTCAACATAATTTGTTCTCAAATGATCGCGTACTCGAACGAATCTGTCCCTACGCCTCCAACTCCCTTTAAATCTCATCGGACGTACATTGATCTCAAAATCTATCCTTGACGACTCAAATCATATTTCCTGAATAGTTTTGGCCTATTGACGTCCCTGTAATTATAACAATGGTCTTTTGGATAAACACCGCTAAGTTGTTTGCAATATAATAAAGTTTAAAATAGTTACCGGTTTTCATTTAATAAAATGATTAAGTCATATTCGAGATTTCAGCGATTGCCAATATTTGCTTTTGTTTCTCATAAGCATATGGTGCTTGGTATCTGCTATTGACTCCTATGTAGATTGCAAATATTACATAACCTTACAGCGGCCGAGCGCAGATATCTGCATTTGGCCGCTAAAAAGAAAAATCTTGCGCATTAATTTAATTCAAATCTCATTATCATAATCAAAATCATCATCATCGTCGTCGTCGTCACTACTACCACCACCACCATCATCATCATCATCATCATCATCTTCTTCTTCTTCTTCTTCTCCTCCTCCTCTCATCATCATTAATTAAACAACAGCAACACCAACTTAACATCATCATCAAAAAAAATAACATCGGTAGCATACAATGTGCTTCATCAACCATACATAATTATATGCGTTAAAACACCATAATAGAACAGCATGAATGAAGCTGTCTATTTTTTTTTTTTTTCGTTAATTGAAGGACTAGTTGAAATCTTCTATAAAAGCCCTCCCACCCCCCCCCCCCCCAAAATAAAAAAAAAATAAAACATAATAATACTAACCCTAGCAAACAACAATAAACATAGGTTAGTTAGTATACACTGTGCTTTAGCAACCATGCATAATGAATGTTTATGACTTCTGACCGTTGTGATCAAATTTAAAAAAGCAAGATGGTATGTATGCGGCACACAACACATAGATAATTATAGTTTTATACCTTAAACGTAGTTCATCAAAATAAAGATAAGTTATTATCTATGTAATACTTAAATTAGGTTTATAACGTATGCATATTTGTCTAAAACTTGTGAAATGTGATTCGTAAGCCGACGACAACATTATCATTCGGACCCTTCTCCCCACCTAACAATCGAGATTAAACACCTGTGGAGATCCCCGATCTTATCAATGAATAAACCGGTTCAATGATGTCAAGTCAATAAAAACATACTATTACTATCCAAATAAATATCTATCAAAAAATGTAAATTGATATACCTACTTAACTAAAACTAAACTAAACGATTAGCAAGAAAAATATATAAAGAAGAAGCAGGCAAAGTAGACAAATTAATTGTAACATATGTTTTTCTCAGTCTCCCACTGTTGAACAATATAAATAGTATTTATCGCACCCCAAAAGGGATCTTTATCACACGTTTGGCTCAACTAATATATAATTGTGACAGGACAAACTGTCAACAAATACCTTGTAAATGTTTTATACATAACTCCAATCAAAGGTCAACTTCCAAGGAAACTGCGGCATGTTAAAACTGTTGATTATGACAAAATGTTGTTTAGTACAAATCAGTACAATAGCGTCTGTTATGTGGCCTATACTAATCCAGTTAAATAAAACTTTAATCGCAGAAAAGTTTAGATTCTTTACACCTTTAAAGGGGCCTTTTCACAGATTTTGGCATTTTTTTTAACTTATTCATTAAATGCTTTATATTGATAAATGTAAACATTGGATCATAAAAGCTCCAGTAAAAAATCAGAAAAAAAAATAAAAAAAGGAAATGTACATTGCCCGGAGCAGGGTTCGAACCAGTGACCCCCTGGAGTCCTGGCAGAGTCCTGTAGTATAAAACGCTTATTGCCTACTGAGCTATTCCGCCGAGTACACATTCTCGACGTATTTTTATACCCTTATATAAGCAATCTTCGTAGTTTCACACAAATTTAACGACAAAAACAGAAACTCTCCAAATATTCAATCGTTTTCGCGTTGCAACGCTTTATAATTTTTTAGGTTTTAAAATCGTCAAAAGATGCATATAATGGTATATTAGAGCATGGTTAATGTTCCGTATTACTGTTTCCTCACAAATATCATAACTAAAACGAAAACTAACGAATCTGAAACAACTTTTTTCAATTTTGTCAATTTACCAAAGCGTGAAAGATCCCTTTAAGAAAATATATTAAAACAGTTCTTTCCTGTTTGTAACAAAATGATACATTTAAAAATCAATTATGAAGCATCGCTATCAATATTAGAAATAGAAGTAGAAGGAGACTATTATCAATAGTAGCAGTAGCAGCAGCAGCAGCAGTAGCAGCAGCAGCAGTAGCAGCAGCAGCAGTAGCAGTAGCAGAATCAGTAGCAGTAGCAGTAGCAGTAGCACTAGCAGTAGCAGTAGAGTAGCAGTAGTAGCAGAGTAGCCGTATCAGTAGCAGTAGCAGTAGCAGCAGCAACAGCAGCAGAAGCAGCAGCAGCAGCAGTAGCAGTAGCACTATCAGAAGCAAACAGCAAGCAGCGGCAGTGGCAGAGCAGGCAGTAGCAGGCAGTGGCAGTAGCAGTGGCAGTAGCAGTGGCAGTAGCAGTGGCAGTAGCAGTGCAGTAGCAGTGGCAGTAGCAGTAGCAGTAGCACTATCAGTAGCAGCAGCAGCAGCACTGGCAGCGGCAGTGGGGCAGTGGCAGTGGCAGAGCAGCGGCAGCGGCAGTGGCAGCGGCAGCGCAGCAGCAGGCAGCGGCAGCGGCAGTGGCAGCGGCCAGCGGCAGCAGTGGCAGCAGCAGTAGCAGTAGCAGTAGCAGTAGCAGTACGAGTGCAGAGCAGTAGCGGCTTTTGCTTTTTTGTTTTAGAAGTGTTTGTCGTATAAGAAGAACGCAAGGAAGACAAATTAATTGTAACATGTGTTATCTTAGTCTCCGTTGTAGTAGTATTTGTTGTATCTACACAGCCATTTTTCAGTCACCTGAGAGACATGTTTTTATAAGAGATTTAATTGTGGACCAATACATCGTGTATTAATATCAGTGTACCCACTGGGACACCACATGGGGCGAGGATTAACAGATAAACTAGGCCTTCAACTAATTATGCGCCTAGAGGCAAACAATACTATAACTTACTGATAATTTTAGGATTGGGATGTGTTTGTATCTTATTTGAAATTAGCTAGCTTAATTCAAAAACTAATTATAGCCTCAATATTATCACAAGAACATCATCACATATTCATTGTGCAATATATAATCATATCACCATCACAATATGCCAGAGCGTTAGTATTTATTGTGCATACATATCCTACAGCAACATTTACAAAACTTATTACA